>NC_058408.1:122283235-122453545 GCF_002201575.2 Neomonachus schauinslandi
GGGGTGTCATAGTTTCTAAGATGGGGATAGAGTATCTGGAGCATCCACAAGCATGCTGGGCTGGAGGTGGGGGTCTGGGGGTGCTGCCCTCACCTCATTTAGGCAGTGATGAGTTCCCAGTGTCTTCCCACGGTGGGGCCAGGGCTGGCTGATTCCTCCTACCCGAATCTGGGCTCTTACTATGCAGGATCTATGGCAACTAGATCATTTTTGTGCTTCCTAGGTCTGTTATTCTAATATGCTCCAGAGTAGAGATGCCCATTTCAGAAACTATGACACCCCTTCTCCTAGGCTGGCCAACCCCTCCCCTGAGCACAATGTCTAGGAGGCCTTAGCACACTCACCAAAAGCTATTTTTGTGACTGACAGACAACTTCAATTACTTTCTTACTGTACTTTTTACATAACTATTTCTTCATTAGGTGAAATGAGGCTGAGTTTAAAGGAGTGATGTAGAATATAAATATAAAGGATGAACTTGGAATAAAAACACCTCAGTTTAGAAGAATTATGCTCTCCTAAATTAAGGAAACAGTCATCTACTTCTATTTTTAAAGGTTTCTTCTTTTCTTCCTCTGTTTTTAAAGGCTTTTCAAATAAGTAAACAATGTTGCCTTTTACCAAATGTCCTCATGTCCTATTGAAGTGATGCTATGGAATAGAATTTTAATGTGTTTTCTTATTCCATACTGGTCGTACATTCCTGGGATTACCATCCCTTGTAGAAAAGCATTGCGGAGGACTGGTAATTCTTAGCATTTTCAGTAAGGCATTAGTCTTCTTCCAGCAGGCAGTTAAATGCCTCACGTGACACCCAGCCCCAAAGGATGGTGGAACTGATTTTCCCATTTGTCGCCAGGAACTACAAATAATCAAGAAACGAATTCTCAAATGGCTGTGGGATGCCCAGTGCTCAGGTAAGTTGTCGGAAAGATTACATGAGAAAAGACATGAGACAGTGCTTTGCAAAGCCCAGAGCCACTGAAAGGGCACTGGCCCAGGAACGTGGAGCCCTGGTTTCTAGCTGTTTCTCTGGTGTCAGTTAACTTGCTGTGTGACCTCGGGCAAGTCACTATCCCCCTGGAGTCCCGTCCTGGCTAACACAAGGGGGCTTGGCTAGAGGCCTACTAACGTCCCTTCCAGGACTGACATGTTCTCATTTTCTGCAATGCCACGATCATCAATGTTCGTAATAAAGCATTTGCAAAGAAAGTTGTCAGGACTGACACTCCATTAGCTGGTAGTGTGAGTTGTTTCTGTAGCAGTGGGGAGGGACCGCTGTTGGAGGCTCCCGTGACCCCCGGTGCTCAGGCCATGGTCACATATGATCAGTGGAAGTGGGCAGCGAAGGGAGCAAAGCTCCCAGCCCAGTGCTTGGATCGGACCTCAGCAAATCCATCGTCCCCACAGTTTAACCAGAGAAGCCAAACACCATGAATGAAGACACAACTGTGAGCCAGTGTCATTCAGGGAACAAGATACTCCCCTTCTGAACGCACCCTGTAATACAGCAATGGCTAAACCAACTAAGTAAAATATGCCTCCCATGTAACGGGCATGATCCTATCACAAAGCCTTCCACGTTGGACACTAGTATTTATATTAATAAAATGGAATGTCATCTTCTTCCTTGTATCTCAGGGACAGCTACTAGAGGTGAAACGGTCTGTGGCCTGATGGACCCTCACTGTGAGTTTTTCATCTGTTTTTACAAGTAAGCCTGCAGGTCACATGCTTCCTTCTTTATTTCCCCGGACAGATACCGTCTTAATGAATACTGTCCGTATTATGCCTGCAGGCGGGGAGAGCTACGGTCTTTTTTGTCTCAGCAGCAATGACTATTATCATCCAGCCCCCCAAGGTCAGCTTTATCCTAAATCCTGAAGGAAAATCCACCTCAACTCTGAAACCACTCAACGAAAAGGAACGTAGGAAAGGGGCTTCGGACTTTACAGGGAAAGGGACAGAGCTGTGTACACACGGGCACTCTCTCCTCCTGGCACCAGGCTCAAAGCAATTCTTCCACCTCCTAACTTGACACGGGAAAATGGTCCCTGGAGCTGGTTTCATCTATTGGACCCTTCCTGCTGGGAATGCAAAGTCCAGAAAGCATGCCTTGAAACATGACTTTATCACAACACACTCTTGTGATTTTGCCCCTTTAGCTGATACGTAGAACTGCCTCTTCCGAAATCCCAAAAGAACACGCTCCTTCCCCAGTCATTCCACTGCCGTGTAGACATTTCAGCTGCTGCTAGAAGAGGTGCGTGCCCGGAAGTTCTTGGTGGGGGTTTCCCGGCATCTATGGGGGTAGCTCTTCTTCTGAGTTAAAGGCGACTTCTTCAAATTATTTTATAAAATGTATCATGGTGGTCATTATTTATTACTTTTCAGTCTCCTTTTTCCTGCTGCACCCTCCCCAACAGGAACTGTGCTTTGTGCCAACAGAGGGGTGGGCAAGACTGGGGATACATGTAGAGAATAATAAGGCAGGGACTGGGGAGGGGGTGAGTGAATGGAGCCAATTGCGGGTCCCCTCACATGGCGCTGAATGCAGGGCGAACCTCCCCTGCAGGGACGCTAGTGGGACTTGGCATTTAGAACCTAGTGCCTGTGGGGATATCAGTCCTACTTTTTGAAGAAGTGGAACAATTGAGCTTATGCCACATAAAAAGCCATTTGTGAAGATGCCAATCTTTGCTTCCCATTCCTAGGTCATGTCACCTGACAGATGTCTAGAATGTTCGCTTCCTTCATATTTTTATCTAAGAGCTAAGAGGTTTTCAAGATGGCATTTACCTCTTTATCATCATGACGCCTCCGAATAAATTCTTCCGTGGATTCCAAATAATCAGCAGGTATAAAATGTCTTGGTGATTCTGAATCTTCAAAACAACAAAGTAGAATTA
This sequence comes from Neomonachus schauinslandi, assembly GCF_002201575.2. NCBI lineage: Eukaryota > Metazoa > Chordata > Mammalia > Carnivora > Phocidae > Neomonachus > Neomonachus schauinslandi. Next base: position 122,286,145 of record NC_058408.1, read on the forward strand.
AAACACGCAAAGATTTAGTGGGAAACCAGACTGGGATAAGATTTCACCCTTCAGCCATTATCAATATCAAGTTTTTACTGTCATGGATTATTGACCAATACTCAAATTCTGAAGAGGAACCAAATCCGCCCCCCCCCACCTTTGGATGTACTTGTAAAAGCCAGTTTAATACAAAGCAAACTCATCAGAAGGCAAAACGTGAGCGGAGAGAGGACCTTCTCTGAAAAGTGTCCCTCCTAAGAGGCGTGCAGGATCTTACAGGGACACACCATACACTCACACACACACAGGGCCACTGGGAGAGGCTGCCTCTCAAAAAACCGCGGGGTGACGGTGGATTGGCGTGAACTCCAAGGGGTTCAAGAGTTCAAATGGACGAATTTCTCAGCTGAGCTAAACGGCCAATTTTTCTTTCGAAACAGAGTTTGGTGGTTAGTCTAAATGACATGGGGGGCTTTGTTTTTAAAGAAGTGCAGCCACTACGAGCCATGATTAATTGCCAAGCAAAACAAACAGAAAACAAAAGACAGACCAGAAAATGAGCACCAAGGGCACACGGGAAAAGGGGACAGAGCAAGCAAGGTGGAGAGACGGGTGAGGTGAGACTGGGCAAATACACAAATGCCACCTCCGAGGGATGTTCCCAGTTCACTGTGTGGGTTGTTGTTCCTGTCCAGGCCAGGGTCTGAGTACGGCATGGAGTTGCCATTATGAAAGGCCCTCAGGCAGTCCTCTGGGACTGCGGGTCTCCCCTGAGGGGGCTCCGAGATCCGGCTCAGCCTCGCCATGGTGTGTCGGGAAGACAGGCGTCTGGGAACCGAGGGCTTCCCCTCAGAGGGGGTCTCGTCCTGATGGGGCTGGCTGGGCAGGTCTGGTTTCTGGCCGGCCAGGGGGGCTGAGAAGTCACCAGGGGGAGGCTGCCTGGGGTGGTACTGGAGGGGCTTTTTCAACCGGAAAGGGAGGGGGCTCATTAGGTAGATGTTCCTGAGGAGAGTGCTCCTGTCCCCCCTGAGATCTGGGCGCCAGTCGGGCTGCCTGGACGTCTGCCGCTGCTCGTGCTTCCGGATGGTGGTGAAGCGGGTGTACGAGGCCGGGCAGGTGCCCTTGCACTTGGGGAGGCGGTGCTTGGGAAAGTCTCCGTGGACACTGCTGCTGCTGCCCTCCCTGCTGTCGCTGGAGATGTTTGAACAGTGGTCCAGCTCGTCAGAGCAGGCAGAGAGGGGCTCAGAAGGCACAAGGCCCCTGAAGCCCAAGGTGGGTTCGGCCATGTTGCTACACGTCGGGGCGGCGTAGAGCCCCCCCGGGTTCATCCCGTCCATCTCCCGGGGCCGCAGCTTGGTTGACTCCAGGAGGGACTCAGCCGAGCGGGCTGAGGTCAGGCCACACCGGGACAGCACAGGCATGGGGGACTTGCTCAGCCTCCCGGACAGGTCCAGGGACGGCATGGACCGGGACCGCTGAATCAGCTGCTCAAACGCTGTGATGCGGGAGGAGACGGTGTGCTTGGGGATGTGCTCCGAGCCCTCCTGGCTGGGGCCCAGCTCGCCCCTGGCCAATGCCAGGCTGCTCCTTTCGAAGTGGGAGGCAAGATCTCGCACACTCGAGGAGGAGAGGGAGCCCAGGAAGAGGCCAGCTCGGTTGATCTGGTGCATGTCCCGGTAGAACATGGTGAACTGCATCCCGGCCTTTCTGGAGAGAGGGCAGGGCCTCCTGGCACTGGTGCCGCACTCCTGGAGGCTCACAGTGCTGCTCGACTTGCTGTCCCACTCCCGCCGGGAGCGCGTGAGCAGGTTCTCGATGCTTCCCCCCACTCGGAGGGGGAGACCTCTTTTGGAATCATTCAAAGACAATGAAACACAAAGGTTCTCACAGCTCTGAGCCTTTTCTGCCGGCAATAAGACACTCTTCTGTTCCTGCAAAAGAGCGCTGGGAGCAGAGAGCCTGGGTTTGAATTTGGAGGGAAGGATTTCCGAAATGCAGGCTTTTGCAGCGGACAGGGGTTTCTTGTGCTTACACACGGGGCCTAATGCATTGCTAGTGCTAACCGTTCGGCTAGGAACTGAAGATGAAGAAATCATGTGAGCATTCCCACCTTTACGATCCACTGGAAAGCATGCAGAATAAAATAAACAGACCCATTAGGTTAAAGCTGAAAGCTGCTTAAAAAGAAAATAAAAGGAGAGGTCACATGCTCATTTGTCATAAGGGTTTTTTTTTTTTTTTTTTTTTAATTTCCAGTCGATGTCCGGAAGCAAAATAATCTGTGCTGCAAAGCAGGAGCAAAGATGCAACAAAAAATGGCCACCCTGCTACAGTTACGAAGGGTTAAGGCTCAGCTATGTCCTAAGAAAAGGGAATCAGAACAAAAAAGAGAGAGATGCTTTAGGGAGAGCAACGTTGGGGTTCAAAGGAAGGGAAAGTAATACCAGAAAGAAAAATGGCCGGTGAAAAACTGGGAGAGGGGGCTCAGAGGGCTCAAAGGCCTGGAAATGGACCTGCACCAGGCAAAGGATATTCCAGTAGCTGGAAGTCACCCGCTGCCGACACCCCGACACTGAGCCTGCACGGGCGAGAGGCATGTGGAAAACTGTGTGGCTGGGCCGGAGCCCTGCAGGCTTCACCCAGTTACCTTTAGTGGAGGCTGAGCTGGAGGGTCGCTTGAGCCCACTCAGGCCCTGGAGAGGGATGTCTCCACCTTCCAAGACGCTTTTGTAAATCTGCCTCTCGTTCTCCAAACTAGCGAGATCCCCGGGAGCCCCGTCTGATTCCCTCTTCACTGCGTGGAAGTTGGAAGAATAGATACTAAAGACAATGTAATTTTAAGAGAGAGAAAAAGAACGGGACTTAGAATGTTTGACATTTTTCTCAAAAGCACATTACCACCTGAGGACAAGAGGCACACTTTTTGGCATCCTAATCAAGCACTGAACTTTCTAAAGGGTATTCTTATTTAGTTAGAGTTCTTCGGACAAGACAAGCCCAAGGGGGGGGGGGGGGGCCCAAAGCCCCGGGAGCAGGACCAAAAAGCAAAAGTGCGGAGATGACGGCATTTGTGCTTTAAAAGAGTAACTGAGAAACTCGGCCTGGGGGGGGCGGGCTGGGAGGGGGTGGGGAGGGGTGGGTGGCTGCTGAGGGCCCAGCAGCTTCACACAAGATGACATAGCTGAGGACGTGAGTGGAGCCTCTGACAGGTCGCCTGCCGGAGTTGGTGACTTCAAGTTCACCACTTGGATTATTTTTCTGGGTTATTCTTCACAAGCGCTTTGGTTGACGGAGCATTGAAGTCAACCATTCTCCCAGGTCTCCAGGAAAATCAGCCACCAAGTGAAAGTGGAACCTGGGATTCTATATGCTGTTATCATCCCAGCCACATGTTACACCAGCTTCTTTCAAAATTCATAGTCAGAATCTCATGACATGTAATAGGAGTATAAACATGGCTCGTTTACATCTTTCATTTATTTTTATCTTGTTGATATTCTAGGTATTTTTGCAAGTTACCACAAATCCTTTTAGGAATGAGGTGGGGCGCAGAAAAAATTAAGAGCACTTACTCACTGAGCCCCTCCCTTCCCCTAATCCCAGTTTTCTACGCCCTCACCCCTAATGACACATGGAGACACACAGACACACACTCAGATAAGGGAACGACCCCCTTCCCACTGAAGTCCTCAGGCCTCTGCTTGGCTGCTTTTCGGTCTTACTGAATTCGGTTTACTGGTATCAATATGGATTTTTTTTTTTTTTTTTTAGCTCTGGAGATGTAAACAGCTTGATAGAATTTCTCTATCCCAATATTTTATGATGAATAGTATCAAGTGTATAGAAAAACTTAAGTAATTATAATAGTGAACCCCCACATATTCTGGGCCCCCAGATTGGACACAGAACTCTGGACTTCCTTTGCTGTATCACACATCTTCCGATCTCTTTCCCTCTCCCCATCCCTCCACGATGGGATTATTCCTACATCTCACACAGCCTCTCGGTCGCCATGGTCACAGATAATGGCAGCAGCAACTCTACTAAACGTGCTGAGATGTCCTATGTGGGAGGCTTGACGATCCTTCTCTCTTTAATCCTCACAAACAATCCTACTTTCCCCATTTTTGGACGAGGGAAGGAGGCACCAAGAGATCTGGGCACTGACTGGGGAACGGCAGAGCCAGAACTTGAGCTGCGTCGTTGGGCACCACCCAGCACCCCCAGCCGAGCATTTCCCCACGAATGAGGAGGCAGTGAGAGCCCAGGCGTGCACACCACGGGAGGCCCAGGGATGCTCGAGCCCTGCCGTGAACGTACCCCGGGGCACAAGAGGCCCCAGAGCCCAGGAGTCAGAAATGGAAAGGAGGAGGAGCCTCTGGTACAACGGGCAATGTGTCTACCCCCAAGGAGGGAAGTTCCCTGAGCAGCAGCACCACTTCCAGCCCTCGGCAGCCAGCACTTCCTAGCCCCTTCCCATGTGCCCAGCCTGCCTTTCAGGGCTTTGATTCCTCTACTTCAGGGGACTGCCTAGGAGGTTGGGGTCCCCCCCCACCCCGTCCCTTCTCCTCATTCTCTCCGGCCTACGTCAGGGGATCAAATGCTTTTCCCCTCTTCTCAGCCTAGATAGAAGAACATTACTGAAAATTTAAGGGGAAAGAAAACCAACTCATAAAGCTGAGACCATAAAAGCATGTAAGTGAACGCAGTCTGCACAGTAGCCTCCAGCGTGTCTCAGAGAGGAGAAACCTCCGGAAGGGGCATGATGGGGCAAGTCTCTTCCCCCCAGGCCGTGCCCTTATCTGCAGGGGCCCACGAGAGGGTCCATGAGTATACCCAATAAATATTTGTTGAATGAATACGAGGTCACACTTTCTGAAAGTAAAATTGGCACACATGATCTGATTAAGGAAATGCTTTGATTCATGAAGTGTGTTTAGAATTCTTCCGTAAGTATAAGAATTTCATCACATTCACTTAGGCTCCTGATGTCAGTGACTACGGAGCCCTCAGAACGGTGGAAACAGAGAGACTACAGGGAATTAGCATGGCCCAGGCCTAGGCTGGCTGGCCTTGCTGGTACCCTGGCCCCTGACTGGGGGTGTCCACTCCCACCCTGGAGACAGAGGCCTCGGAACAAGGGCTGCCACCCACACAGCTTTTGCTCTACCTGTAGGGGGGCTTGAAGATATCCCCCCCCCAACCTTCTGACTAATAAAAGCATCAACTCCAGCCAGAGGGCAGGAGGACCCTGAAAGGTGACTTGCAAGGTTGTGGCACTCTATATGCCAAGTTCAGTCAATGTAAGCTCATCTAAATGGACTTTAACTTTGAATTTCATAATTAAAAATAAATCTGTCCCTCTTCTCAGTTTCCCTTTCAGAGGCTGCCTTCACTTTGGTTGCATTTTCTGGTTCTGTCCTTCAGTTTAACCCCACGGTGCTCCTTTTTATACAATCTCAATTCTAAAAGGTCCACGTACAGGTGTCCTTTAGCCTTGCCAACCAACTGCAGTGGTGAGCGGACAGTCTCTTAGGCCCTGCTTACCCTGGTTTTGGGTCACCAGACTGCCCTCAGCACTGGGGAGGGACTGCCAGAGGCTTCTATCCTGCTGTCCTTTGAACTGCCTCAGCCTCGGTCATAAACTCCAAGCCGGTCTTTTCTGGTTCCACCTAACGTCATTTGGTCATGACTCTTGCCGCACCCAGCTGCCTGATTTCACACCTCCCCTACCTCACGACCTGTCAGAAATCCCCTCCTGCCCTCAGCCACTCCACTTTCTGGCTTTATTCCATCCATTATCACCATTTCGTCCTGCTTCCCCACCAGAATGACAAATCAGCACTCAGGAAATCTCTCAGAAGGGATTTGCTATAGCTAATTGTTTTCTTTCTGATACTGAAGCCAACGTGCTTTTTCCAGATGGGCAACACTTCCCAACTGAGGCCCTCCTTGGTTAAAAACACACCTACAAGCTCTGGAACAATGTTTTCAAATGTATCCTCACCATCACATCTCCTAATGTTGGAAAGACAGATACCATTTGTCCAATTGTACCAAAGGGAAACTGAGGACCAGAGGCTGAAGGCAACTGTTGAAGGTCACAGAGTTGCTGGGTCTCTGCCATGTTCAAAGAGATCAGACGGGATGAGAAAAGCAGCGGGGCTGATGAGCAAAGCCCAATCAGCATTGGCAGCTATGACCCCGTTAACAGAACAAGCCTAGTTTAGCACCAGAGCCCAGCTCTTAGCAGCCTGGGCTGAGCCAGTTTCCAGGTCAAAGACAGCAGGCTGGAGGACACAGCGCGCAGACAACTCGCCCTCTGGCTAAGATGCAAAGGGCGCTGAGTTTCAAGGGGATTCAACAAAAACACACTCACTGGAAGAAGAAAGTGAGAGAATGGAGTGATCCTCTTAGGGTCAACAGTTTGCAACCCTGTAACCAGATGGGCTCCGGAGGACTCCAGCCTGACTCCAACGAGCAATGCGCATCAGCTAAGGATAACCTACTGTTTGAAAAACTTGGAAACAATCTGTTGCCCAAGTTCTTTCATCTGTAAAACCAATAGGTATGATAAGACTGTCCAAGAAATCCACCTTCAAATCTGTTATTATATAGACCTTCCTTTTGAGCTCCAGATGCATACATTCAACTGCCTTCTAGACACCTCCACCTGGGTATTCCTCAGGCATCTTAAACTCCACATGCCCCAAATCAAACCCAGCTCTGTTCCTGTCTCCCATGGCCCAAGCCAGTAAGCCCAGGGAATCAACCCCTTTCTCCCTCTCCTTGCTCCCCAAGCCTAACCAGTCACCAAGTACTGCTTACTCCCTGTCCTGACACAGCGTGCACCAGTCCCTTCCCTCGATCTCCCCGGCTACCACCTCACCATTGCTCACCTCTGCAGTAGGCACACCCTCACTACTGCCTCTTCAGCCCTGACTCGCTCTGGTCATCTCTGCAAATCACTGCCAATGGTATTTCTAGAAAAGATCTCACGAGGTCATTCCACTGCTCATTTTATTCACTCAAATATTTACTGAGCACCTATTAAGTGTGAATCACTCTCCTAGGTGGAGCTTCAACAGGGAAAACAATAGACAAAAAATTCCAGCCTCATGGAATTCACTGTCCAAAACCATTTGTTGTTTTCAGCAAGGAAAAAAAAAAAGTAACTGCTTTAAACCATGGCTTTGGGGAAAGAAGTCTAGGAAATCTGGGGAGGGCAGTTTCATCTTTAGCCTCTGTACTGCAGGAAGAAAATGATCTTTTAGATTTATAATATGTGATTGTCATTCCTTCTCTCCTGGGTCCTGTCACTGCGTTTACCATACTGGATTCTAACTGTGATTTACAAGTCTGTGTCCCCATTACACTCTGAGCCCCTTGAGGGCAGGCGGTTTATCTTATTAATCTTTGCATGCCTAGCGCCTAGCACTGCTTTTCAATAAATATTAGTAGAATAAATGATTCTATAAAATTAAATGCTCGCATGCAGATTTCTGAGAAATGAAAATTACATTTTCAAGGTCCAGTGGAGTCTCTAGCGTTTCATTTAGTTCTTCAGGTAATGATTTGTGTTTTGATCCTAGGTTAAGAGAAAGAAGGGGCGCCTGGGTGGCTCAGTTGGTTAAGCGACTGCCTTCGGCTCAGGTCACGATCCTGGAGTCCCGGGATCGAGTCCCGCATCGGGCTCCCTGCTCAGCGGGGAGTCTGCTTCTCCCTCTGACCCTCCTCCCTCTCATGCTCTCTGTCTCTCATTCTCGCTCTCAAATAAATAAATAAAATCTTTAAAAAAAAAAAAAAAAGAGAAAGAAGGGTTTTTTGAGGAAAAATCAGCTTGTTCTTGAGCGCCACTTGCTGGCCAAATAGAGGAAAGCTCTTTGGTTAGGCAATAAAATGTATGATTGCTAATCTAAGCTGAAATGCCAATGAAGAAAATGAGCAGTCTTCAGGGCTGATTTAAGATCTGATAACTCTAGGAAAATAAAATACAAAACTGGACACTGTGACTGCAAGCAAAAAAGTATTTTTTGACAGTAAGGACTGGCAGTTCTACTGGGATATTGGGACTACGGGTAAATTTCTTTCTCTCTACACCCACATTCTTTTAACATTGTGATATGTAATCATGGTAATGAATAAAATTCTAAAACTGCAAGTCTGTCCAAGATATGAAAATGGATTTAACACAACTTCTCCAGTGACTTTTTTTTTTTTTTTTAATTACGATGTTTTTGAACCTGAGCCATTCCTGCGTCTTCTCCTTCAATCCCTGGGGTTAAGTCCAGTCTTGCCAACGTTTTTTTTTTTTTTTTTCCTCCAATCCATCCTTCCCAACCATCCAGTGAGAGGAGCCAGATTCAGTCTGCAAGTTGCCGACCTCAGTGCTGAGCGCGCTGGATGCTGGTTAATTAAGACTCACAAGCTCATTCATTTATTCCGCAAACATCTGCTGTGCACTTCCCTGGGTGTCAGGCTCCCCACCAATTCCAAATATGGAAAAACCTTACTTCCTCGTTTGAACAAACTGAAAGAAAACCCCGCCTGCCTTACTGAAAAATCCCCAACTGGAAGAATAGCAGGAGGATAAAACTTATCTATTCCTCCCAAGTAGTTCATGAGAGCCAGGCTACGGCTGAAACACAGAGGTCTTTGGAGACCTATTTCAATGACATAAATAAGAGCACTTGATAAATTAACCCAGCAAATATCTTTAGGTCCACAAATACTCAGAATGTCTGAAGGCAATTTGCTCTTTTAAGCAGTTGCGTTCGGCCCCTTCGATCCTGCTAACGGTATTATACATAGTTACTTACACTGTTTTTTTAAATCACTCAAAACCAGTAAACTGTAGCATGCTTTCTGTGAATTTCCTGCCCCATTCTGAATCAGGACGGTGCAGACGAGGCCTTATCGCTAACACCATCCCCTGGCCTAGAACTTCAATGTCTCTCCTCCAGCTACAGCTCTGCCAGGTGCCAACTGTGGAATCATGGGCATCACGCTGCCTTTACGGACCTGTTTACTCACCTATAAAATGGGGATCGCTCCTGGAATGGTGAAAGGACTCAATGAGGGAATGAATGTACGATGCTAACTGCAGGGCCTGGCACGTAGTAAACGTCCAGCAAGTCACTGGGATTATTTCATTCAAGACCTGCATTCCTAACTTTGACAGCCCGTGGGTACTGCTTTCTCTTCTGAATACATTTATGATTTATTTTCATTCTTATTTATTATATTTATTAACTTATTATACTGACTGATTATACCCCTGGGGGCCCAAACCTGAATACTTTTAATCCTTGGTCTCCTTCCTTCATTTGCCACTTTGCCTTCTCATTTACCAACATTTTTTTGGGGGGGTTGTTTTTGCTGCCAAAACTACTAAGGTACTGTATCTTATGCTATGATAATACAGAGCATGGTGCCCTAGATCCAGCAAGAACTCACCAAGTGAACTAAGGAATTCACTCGGCCAGCCACCAGAAGCAGCCTTTCCTGTCCCACGCACTCTGGGGAGATGGGAAAAGGAAAGGGGGTTGAGGGGGGAGACCAGGCAGAAGGGTTAACACTGAGCCATCCTGAAAACAGGATTATAGGGGCAGGGAGAGATCTGGAGCAATCAGTGGGCAGTCAGGACTGTCCAAGTGACAAATAGGTGGCCTCAGCGACGAAGGAGAGTTTGCAGGGAACTGTGGCCTTATTTACTTATTTATTTATTTGTCAGAGAGAGAGAGAGAGCGAGCGAGCGCACACAAACAGGGGGAGGAACAGGCTCTCCGCGGAGCAGGGAGCCCGATGCGGGGCTCGATCCCAGGACCCTGAGATCATGACCTGAGCCGAAGGCAGACGCTTAACCACCTGAGCCACCCTGTCACCCTGGAGCTGTGGCCTTTATCTGCAGGTAGCCTAAGGTCATCTGGTGTACTTCATCTCTGAAAGCACATCTCTGGGGACCTAGAGGACCTGTGACTTGTCATCCTTGCAGCTGAAGGCACAGTTCAACTAGCTCTTTAAAGAGAATGAGCCTCAGAGCCCAGAGTGGAGGGAGATCGGGAAGATGCTAGATCTGAGCTTTGATGTCTGTCACACTGCTGGCCTGATGACCGACCCCACAGTAGGCGAAGACTTAATGCCTGGACTTTTCCCAAGGCGGACTGTCTCCTAAGGCAGGTAACTTCCCTTCTAGCTGCTGTTCTAATATATCTTCTCAATTTCTTCTTGCGCTGGGGTACATTAATCATAATCATTAACACACATATTTATAGAAAAAAAATGAACAGAATGGATCTAGTGAGAGATTTGGTCACTAAAAGAATTAAGACTTTTCCAATTTGGGGGCGCCTGGGTGGCTCAATCAGTTAAGCATCTGCCTTCAGCTCACGTCATGATCCCAGAGTCCTGGGATCAAGTCCCACATCAGGCTCCTTGCTCAGCAGGCAGCCTCCTTCTCTCTCTGCTTCTGTCTGTCACTCCCCTTACTTGTGCTCTCTATCAGTCAAATAAATAAATAACATCTTTAAAAAAAAAAAAAAGATTTTTCTAATTTTCCACTGAAATACCCTAATCCCAGCTGACTGACTTTCAAATGAAACTACTCTTGTTGAATTCATTCTTCGGCAAGGTAGGTAGGACATTCCCAAGTGACCACAACATTTGCCAAAAATTCCATAAACTCAGCATTCCGATCAAGCCAGGCTTCTACTTGAAGAGGTGGATTTTGCTCATTGTGGGTTTACCCAACCCCAAAGGAACAGGCAACAGTTGTGCCTTTGGCCCTCATCATACTTCCAAGACTGAGATACAGATACGATGGTGACGAGAAGCTGTTTCCACCAGAACAAGCACCCAATTCCACTGGGTGCACCGGGTACCCCAGAGAGGCAGCCCTTGCCTTCAGGGAGTTTCTAATTTATCAGCAGTTATAAAAATACATGAGTACGATTCAGGTACCCAGCCACAGAAGTGCCATAAGAGGCCTTAACATTAAATTGGGTACAAGGAGGCTCAGGGCCTATTTATACGTGCTCAGAGCTCGCCATGTACTGTGTAAGAAAGGGGTAGGGGACAGGACTGAGACATTTCAGCTGGCATAATGGCCGCATGGCAAAGTGCTGAGAAAAGTAATCCGTACAGGGCTCAGGATGGTCTGGAGAGAGGGAAAGAGGCTGGTGGTGACTCCACGAAGTGAGCGGAGTGTGCACTTATCACCCAGGCAGAATCCTGACTGGTATAAGGAAATAAATCCACATTTCTCAGCATCAGTCAAGTCCACCCCCTCTTGGCCCCATCCTTCCCTGTGACAGGTGCCACCCCAGGACCCAACCCCACCATCCCCCGACCTTTATGCCCAGCACAGCCTGTCTCAGTCACACATCGCCTCCGAGAACCAGCAAATGAGGTGAGCTTGGATTCTAAACTCAGACAAACTCACATTCTAAAGGTAAAGATGCCAACACAGGAAAAAGCTTCTAAAAGGTAATAGGAATCATCGCAAAATTAATTTGGAGAAGGAGGAGAAAACAGAAGAAACATAATTTGAGGACAATGATTAAATGGCTACTTATCACTAAAGCCACGAGACTGATACAAATGAAACATACTCGGATCCAAAACACAAGCCTCTTCCCATCTCTGACATTAATACATGAAGCCATGTACGTGGTGGCAACTTACTATCCAGGAAGCTCTGAAGAAATTTCCGGGCTGGGGCTGACTGCTGAGCTCTGTAAATGTCAAAAAAAGAAAGAAAAGAAAAGAATGTAGATCACTGATTTTGCATCAGATGTTCCAAGTCAAGGGGGAAAGAGAGCAGCCCCTTTCCTTTCCTGATGTAGCCAAGGACCTTTGGGAGATGGGGCCCTTGGCCGGAAAGGTCTCAGTGCTGGACGCTTTCTGGGCCAGTGGGTGCTCTCGCTCTCTGGGTGAGGTGGAAAATGACCCCTTAGCTTAGACTTAGCTTTCATATAAAGATAGATCCACGAGGTGGATAGCCCACCATCTGGCCAACATGCATTAGTGACATGGACAAGACAACACCGCCGTCATCAGCTTATCCCCAGTCCTCAGAGCCCCTGGCCAAGCCCACCAGAGACTCCTTCATGCACCCCAGATGCCACCTCCAGAGAGAGGGTCACCCAACACCTTAGGTACAGAAAATACAAAAAATGCATTTGAAAAGACCACACTGTATTTAGATCATTTGTTCACCCTGCAGATTTAGAATGTGGAAATGGGGAGAAATGCAGTTTCACAAAACCTAGGAGTGGGGGAGCATTTTATAAAATGACAGGCCACTATGCAAAAGAAAGAAAACAACCAAAAGCTACATGCAGAGAAAAGGCAATATAATTAAGTAGTTTAAGGTTTCTGTTGTTGTCTTGGAGAAAAAAAAGGCAGAGGGCTCAATATCTTTTTAAAAAAATAATGTGGTAGTTGAATAAATCGATGAAAAGGTTAACTTTTAAAAGATACTTCTATCTCTAAATAATAATCATTTCAAGGAAAAGATGCTATCTGGAAAAGAGATACTGGGGGAAAGGAGAGAAACAGCAGGAGACAGAAAAGGAAGATTGTCCAAGAAGGACGCGAGGACGGGAGGGGAAGCAACCGTTATCGGGGCTCACCCCCCTGGTCCTCTACCTGCTGAACACCCACCCTCAACCTGCTGGGTCCTCTCACTTTGGAGGGCGCCTCTGCCCCAGCGTGAGGACTCTACCCTCCCCTACTCCCAGTTGCCCACCATTATTCCTCAGAGAAGGCAGCCCTCTTGCCTGTTGTCTCCTGCCCATCTCTCACCTCGGCACCTGTCCTATTCTGGGTCTTCATCCACTTTGAAGATGATGCCCTGGTCTCCATCTTGGAAAACTTTTGTGTGACCCTGCAGAGTCCTCTGGGAACAGCTCGCGCCCCTTCCTTCCACATTCACATGTTTTCAACAGTGTTGTACCCCTGGGGGATCCCCAGATGCTTCCCTACTCTCTAGCTCCCAGCAACCTCTAAGGTGTTTAGAAACCTCCGGGTTATCAAATCCACTGACCTTTCCTCAGAGTCTATTTTTGGGGACCTCTCTGGAGCACCAGGTAGTTGTCATACTTTCTCTTCTTGTTCTACTACTTTTCCTCCTTCTTCTCTGTTCACCCTCTGATCCTTCCCTTCTTCTCCTGCTCCCTGTCATCCAACATCCCAGTGGGTAGTTACTGCTCTCGTCCTTCCTGTCCTTCAATCTGCCATCTGCTCCTAGGACTTCAGCCTTCATTTCTCTTCAGGTGACTCCAACTGACTATGTAGGCCCCTTCCTCTCTTAGGAGACATAGTCTTCTATTTCCAGCTGCCTACTGGATATGCCCTAGGTGATATCCAGCCAACACTTCACGAATGAATCACCTAAAACTAGCTCCATCTTACCTCTCCACGGATTTTCTCCCCATCTTTCTTATGTGACATACTGATGTCCTCATCCTTCCAGCTTCCTGGCCAAAACCCTGGGAATCTCTGAGGAATAATGGTGGGCAAAGGGGAGTGGGGGAGGGTAGAGTCCTAGAGTTGTTTCTGTCCCTATTCCATCCCCCAATTCTTTGTTCTTCACACCAATTAGTTAAAATGTCCCATTGCAATTTCCTCTGTGAGCACTCTCACACCACCCCTCCCCCCTTCATGCTAATGCCACTGGAGCGTGGGCTCTCATCACTCCATGCCTGGACCACCACAGTAGCCTCCTTGCCCTCTGCACATCCAACTGGAGGTTCTCCTTTCAACCCAGCCTCTCTAGAGGATGCCGACCTTCCTAAAACAACTCCTGAACCACATCATTGGGCTGTGCACAAAATCATCTCCTAACTGTATTTCTGAGCCTCTACAATCCAGGGTCAACCCTCTTTCCTACACCTACCCATCACTACCACCACCTCCAATTTTCTATTATAGCTGAATCTTCTACTTTATTCCTTGAATACATGCTAAACACGATCACTTCTGTGCTCTTTTTGTGCTTCACATGGATGCCCCCTATTTCTACCACGTACCTACACTGCACCCATCCTTTAAGGTCCCGGCTAACTCCCCTGGGAAGTCTTCCCTACTCTTCCACAAGATCACTCTTCCTCCTGGCACTTAGAGCCCATACTATTCTTTTAGCTCTTCACAGGCACTGCTGTGTACTGTTGGAGATCTTTTATTTAGGAGTGTGCCTAAACGGTCATGTTCCTAAAGGCAAATTTCATTGTTTTTGCTGGATTTACAGCCTCTCTCAGCATGTCCCATACCTATTAGGGACTCAGGGGGAACATGTAACTGAACCAATGTGAAGATGACTCATTCATGCATCAGACCCTTCTTGGTGCCCCACCTTGGCCTGGGCAGGAGTCCAGGTACTGGAAGCTGTCTCTGACCTCAGGGAGGCCTCAGTGAGTTTAGTAATTCTCCAGCTGCCCCTCCATCCTTGCATATGTTATAGGGCTGCTCCTATTAGACTACTTTAAAAGGGGACCCCTGACTCATTTTATGACCTGTAATCTTAGCACTCCGGTCCTACCCCGGAGCACTTGAGGACTTACCTGCCGTTAGTTCTCACTCTTGAACTAGCTCAGACCTTCCATCCCACAGTGGCTACAGCTGGTTCCAGTCTCTGCCCTGGTTGAAACTGAGCATCCCCTTTCCCTGCTCCACGACCTATCTGCTTTGACTGTGCGCACCGTGGCTCAACTTCGTGCCTCCCCAAAGTTCTGAAGAGGGGCTGGAAACACAACTTCCTTGGTTGGCCTGCAGTTCCTCAGCGTGTGACCTTATCTCAGCCCACCTTGGCTGCTGCCGTAACCCCCTGGTTCTTCACTCCTTCCCTGGCTTAAGGGTCTGGCACTCAAGACTTTTCATAACCCGAGTCACTCATGCTGGAGGTCTGACCCTCCTTGTCTTAGTTCTGCTTAAATAGAACAAGATCCATAGTATTTTCCACTTTTCCTGCAACAGTCTGTGGACCTTCCTAGCCTCTTCAGCAATGTCTGCCTGCCTTTTTTATTTTCTGTAAAGAAACCCTTTCCTTGTAAGAGTCCTTTTTGTTTTGTCAGGGAGCCCTGGGGGCGGTTCTCCAAATACTTGGTATTTTTCTTCCCCTTGGGAACCTGTTTACCTTGGACTCTCTCTCTGACATAGCCTTCAATAAGCCACATTTTGACATAGCCCCCTCTAGAAATGTCAATACAGGTTGAGTTTCAAATGCTTGTTTGTGGCCAGGCTGTCTGGTCTCTGGAGTGCATTTTTTCATTGAGAACTTTCTGACCCTTTAAATGACAAATACAACTACTCTGCCAGTACATGCCATGCATGTAAGAGGCACTCAAATCACCGCCACCGTATTTCTGAAAGTGATCTCTGAGGTTGGTATCTCCCAGGGCTGCAAAAAAAAAAAAAAAAAAAGACAAGGGAATTGCCCCCAAAAGTGGCTCCTGGAAAATTTGGAGCAGGTATACGGAGGCAAAGGACAGGAAGTTATAAGGGTCCCCTCCCGAGAGCAGAGAAAGAGAATGACAAGGGGGTGGCATCGTTTAAATCACCAGCCACCCTGCATATTTGAAAAACTCCCTTTAAGGAAGATGCCAAGCTCAAAAGAAATCCAAGCAAAAATTAGCTTGGGGGGCGGGGAGAGGAATCGAAAATAGGAGTCAGAAAGCCATGCAGCTTATAAAGACCCAGCATAACCATTCATTGCCTCAACTACATCGAAACCCGAGAGCAGAGAAGAAAACAAAACCAAGCTGGAAGAGAAACCAACAGCATGAGAAAAACTAGGAAATACCTGGGACGGGTGTGCACTGGGTGCTTTATTAAGCGTCTCCGTGTTTCCTAAGCGTGCCTCTAACTCTGCTGAGCAGAGGCTGAGATCTTTTTCTAGATTAGTCTGGTTCAAGAAAGAGAAGATGGGAAAGAATGTTTTAGTTTAGAGGACAGGCAGAAAGAATGAAAGGTTAAGTTTGAAAAATGAATTTGTTTAGTGCTAGGGCTTTAATAAGGCAAAGATGGCATGACCGAACACAAGAGCTCACTAGAAATCAGGTGAAGACGTGAAAACAGAGAATGCAACATTAGGCAGAGAAAATATAAATCCTGAAGTCTTCAGAGCTTCAAAAGGCTATTCTACTTGCTAGAAAGAACTACAAATACCACGGAAACCTACCTTTCGCGAGAGACCTATTTTTTTCTCTTTTCAGAGTATAGTGACTGTGACAAATAGGATATGTCGGGAGAATAAGGCATTGCTTTAAAAACCTCTCAACATTAGCAGAAGTCGTAGAGACTTTGTTAAATAGTTTTATCACCAAGCCAAAAGAAAAAAAACAAGTTATCAAGTTAAAAAAAAAAAAAAGTGATTTAAGAAAATAAAAGAAAAAAAGAAAAAAACCCACAACACACTCACACTAACCAGGCTAGAGAACACACACACAGCCCACGGAGGAGGCACAGCAGAATTACCTTTCTATCCTCTCTAGGAAGGATAGAGCAGTCTCCAGGAGTATAATCCCATATCTTTTTGGGAGGCTGACGGGAAGCAGAGGAGGAAATGAAGAAATGAGCATAAAGACATAAAGACAAACATGGAGACTGGCTCAAACAAAGAGGGGCACGCTAGGAGAACTGTATCAACACAGAAAAGTGAACTCAAAGCACAGGGAGTGGGCACTCGGCCTCCTGAGGAGGCTGCCCAGGGAGGGATTCTGCAGAATTTAGGAGCTGGAAACGTTAACTGGGAAGTTTCTATGTCTACATCTCAAGAGTATGTCATTGTTGGATTCTAAACACTGAAAACGTAAAAAAAGAAAACAGAAGGGAAAAAAAAAGCATTAACACCAATTTGAACAAAAATCAAAACTTTAAAATTCCTCATTGTTTTTTTTTTTAATTGAAGTATAGTTGACATACATCCTCACTGTTGTTTTCAAACTAAGATTGACACCAAGATTCTACATTTTTGAAGCAGTCTACTCCAAGGCAAAATTCATCATGTTTAATAAACGTGTGACTTTGGAGATTTGGCCAGGGGAGGGTAAATTTAACCAAAATGTGCTTTCTGTGGTTTGTGGCAATGAAATCCAGGCACAAAATGGGTGTTCAACAAATGCACTGTGTAACTAGATAATTCCACTAGACAACACTTAAATCTCCATTTACAGCTTAACCAGACTTTGATAATTCTGCTGGTAGTACAGCCATCCCTTCCGTCTGCCTTAGAGAACAGTTTACAATTTGAATTTGAACAGCGGGACCGTAGCATTATGTTTTTCTCCTTTAACTCTAAGTTAGGATGAGAGCTGCATTCCTAAAACTGCCAGGAGAACTGTGAATTTAATGAGCGAAGGGTTCGGAGGGTAGGACATCTGGAAGTTACAAGCCTCCTGTAATTCTTGAACCTCTCCCCCACCAACTAAACCTTCTTGTTCTGCCTATTTAGACCTGAAATGTCTTATACGATGACCCCTGAAAAAGATGAGATCATTAGTAGCTCCTGGAATTTTGTGCAAATATCATTGTAACTCTATGCAAGGAACATCATGGCTCAGAGGAAATGGCATTTTGGAAAAGCACCGTTAAGTCTTTAAATAATTAAGAGACAGTTAGAACAACAGAGTAGGGACACCAATTCTAGGAAGGTCCCACTACACAAATGGACTGTGTTCTCAACATTTGTTTGCATTGGTTGTGCGGTGCTCAGACCATGGTTTCCAGCAGAAACAGTGTTTAATCTACCAGGCTGTTCACAGAGCCGATTTAATGTACGCTGGGGCTGAAATACTGTCCTTTGCTAACAAATATGGAATTATTTGCAATGACAGATTCAGTAAAATAAACGAATCACATTATAAAGATTGTTTCATATCTTTCCCTAAAAGTTAATATTTCAGATGAAACTAAATTAGTTATTTCGCAAAGGAGAAATGGCTAGAAATGTGTGGATTCTGAGAAGGCTTTGCAAAATCAATGGCACGGACTCTTTATTGCACATAATTTAAAGCTGGCAGCTTTTTGCTTTCCTTGATGAAAGGATAGCATTATTATTATATATACCAGTCATGGTCTTTTTTTGTTTGTTTGGCAGAGGGGGGAGGGGAGCACACAATTCAAAAGTAGCTTTTGGTGTGAGATAATTGAGCAAGTTTTAAGAAAAAGAAAAGGGTTAAGATACTGTTCAGTATTTGAGTGTGGAGAAGGTTGCCTGAGGTAGACTTCTTTGAAGTCTGAATGGTAAATAAGAAAAAGGGAGAGAACAGAGAAATGAGGTATGCACCACAGCTCTGGGGAGAGAAGGTGGTGCAGACTTCAGGTTAGACACGTCCCTCGGCACTGGCCACTAGGTGGCGCTGTTCATTCAGGACAGCTCAGGGGCTATGAGCCGCCCGTGTCTAGCAGAGGACAAGGCAGGAGGAAAACGTTCCTACCAGCGGGAAGTTTGCAAGTCAGGTGCTCCTAACTCGGAAGATGCCTCAACTTTCTAACAAAGCTCGGCCTCACTGAATCAAACTAGAAATTCCACAGCACCCGCTTCATTTCTCTTTGTCTTCATCTTAATGAAAAAGTTTCACATGAACATCTAACAAAAAAGACGTCTCATCTTTATACACTTAACTTGCTCCACCTGTAAATTCTTTTTTGCAGCTGTAGTAAGACTTCAAAATCCACACATTTCTAGCCATTTCTTCTTTGCCAAATAACGAAATTAGTTTCATCTGAGATATTAACTTTTAGGGACAGGTATGAAACAATCTATGGTGTGATTTGTTTGTTTTACTGAATCGGTCATTGCAAATAATTCCATATTTGTTAGCAAAGGACAGTATTTCAGTCCCAGCGTACATTAAATCGGCTCTGTGATCAGCCTGGTAGGTTGAAAGTCAGTTTCTAGTCCTCTCCAGTGGAAAAATGAACTCAACTCTCCCCTCTGGGTGATACACCTTTGGGTGAAGGGCTAAGAAAATCCTCCTTATGTATGTGCCAAAAATCAGTTTGTGCCAAGGCAACTCAGTGACATCACAGGGAAATTCTAGCAAATATAGCATTCAGCCTAATCCCATTTTAAGTTTTGGGAAATATTACACTAACTCCTAGAAATCATTCTCCAAAGCCACCTATAATGGGGATGCATTCGTGGATGACATCTACATACAGAGGCTGTTTGGGGCACTTCCTTTGCATATGTACTTAAATCTTTTTAAAGCAGTAACAATGCTGTTCCTCTCAGCGTGTAATGCATTTTCCTGCTTTATCTTCAGTTTGCCATAAAGACTCTAGTTAAGTAATTGAACCAATGGACAAAACAATGCCAGCTATAAGGTATGTGATATTTGTTTCTAGTGCAATGATTTAGTCTTGTTTCTCTGTGATTTTCTCGCAAGAAATAATTCCAGGGCTCACTGTCCTTTCTTGGTGAAGTAAAGTGCGGGAAAGCTTACAGGTTGTAGTGAGAAGAGGCAATCCCACGATTGCCCACTGAAATGGCTGCCCCCCACTTCCTGCATTCCTTACAAACAGATCTGATTCTTTAGCAGCAACAATGCATCAACAGCATTATTTAAAAAGGTGTCTATAACCACTGAAGCTATTAAACTTACCGGTTTCCCAAACTCCAATTCCGAAAAGAATTTATACCAAGGTTCATTCTTTAAATCTATCTCTTCTGGGCTTATATCCCGACTCTATAGGGGTTGGTGACAGGGAAATGGAAGAGAGAGAAGGATAACATTATGCAGAGATTACATAGGAACAGGCCAGTAGAGATGCAGTGGTTTCCAGGGATAAACAGCAACTGTATCCAATAGCAGCAATCATCCATTTTATGGACATCAGCAAAAACAAGAAGCTGCAACAGGTGGGAGAGGATGGGTTTAAAAAAGCAGAGAAACGGAGGTAGGGGCAGGGAGTGAATCATTCTCAGCCCTGAGGCAGAAGGCACACGGGCCACGGATGGAGAATTCTGCACCGCACTGCTGCCCTCCACGACAGGTCGGAACATGGGCATATTCCTCAATAACCGTATCGTGGGAGAAGAGAAAGCCTGTATTTCCTCTTTAGGAAGAACTGTTAGTGAGGAGCAAATAACCTGGTGAGCACACCAAACATTTAGCCATCTACGCCAGATGAGTAGAGCAAATAATTTTTATGGGCTAGTATAGTTTTAGTACTTATTTGCAAAGCTGCCTTGAGGGTTTTCCAAATAAATGCAGATACCAACACTTTGTAAAAGCCAATTTGTTAATACTGCATCTTTAATGGCACATGAGTAGGTGAGAAATCATGTGCTATACACAGTACAGTGAAAGATGGTGTAAGTAAAGAACAGAGGACACAAGTGCAAAAACATTTTAAACGAGCATCCGTGGGGGAGGAATACAGACAGAATATACTTTGTGCTTTCACAAATAAATGTTAAAGAACTGGGAAAAATAAAGTGAGGGAAAAGCTGAACAAGACAGATGACAGAACAGGGGGGAGAAAACTTCTGGGTTACGTTGCAAAAATTAAGTCAGATATCTCAACTTCATGCAACTCTAAGAGGCAGTTCACACAGACTGATCATTTGATTCCACGGGGTTTCATATCGAGTCGGATCTTTATAAAGTCTTAACATCTCGCTCTGTGGAATCACATGTGTTTCTGGAAATAATTAGTTGGAAAACGAATGCCTGGAAAGCAAATCAGGTTTTCCCTTCAGACACTGGAGATACAAGTTCACAGCAGACAAAAGCATGAGGGGCTCATGGCGTCATGAATTTCATCTATGTAGATACATTTCAAAATACCTTGGCAGTCACTACCTGAGAGATATGGTGATCTTTCCGACAACAATATGAAATAGAAAAGGTATATTTTGCACCGAGATTGAAAACAATATCTAAGAAACGTCACTCCCTCAGGGCAATGACACATGGCAGGTCCTGTGGCCACGTTTTCCAAGCCACTGCTTCACGGAGCAGCTCCTTGGGGGCCCGTTTCTCTTCACATTCTGTTCACAGGCCTTTGGCAGTTTGGAGAAACGGCGGTCAACTTTCTTTGCGACCCTGACCAATCCCTTCTTCTAAAATCCTTCGAAGGGTCTTCACCGTTATTCCTACTTTTGTTTTAAAAGGAGGAAGACGTGGCAGAGAACTTTTCTTTACGTGACATGCATTGAATATAAGTTAGCTGGACTCAGAGGGAAATGTCTCCTGAAACGGAGTCTGCCCCCTTGCATCTAGATTAAAATCTCCTCCAGCTGTCTTCAGGGACTTAGGGGCCTGAATCTCAAAGGAGAAGGTGTGCTCCTCCTCACCGGATTCTGAAATGATGTAAAATAATGGATTCCAAAAGGATTCTTAATTTATTCAGTGAAATGAGGCACAACAGCAAGAAGGACACAACTCTTCCGGAGGGACAGTCCAGGCTCTGGGACATGCTAGATCCTCACATGGTGGGAGTTTCATGAAACCTATTTCATGTTTATTATCTTTGAACGCTATTCATTAACACTCCCTGGGAATCGGTTAGGTTTTTGTTGTTGTTGTTTTAAATAAAATGTACCAACTCTTTCAGGAAATGGCCTGAATGTCTTGGTACTCGGTCCTGAAAGAATTAGCCCATTTTATTGCCCAAGGTTGCTTGCAGATTGTTCTTACTGCGAAGGCTAACGCTGTGCTGAGAACTGAATCAGGAGGCATGTCAACTGCTTGGGCCCAGAGCAGCTGCCTGGGGAGAAAGTGAAAGAGGTACCACCATGCAGCACTAACATCTGCATTTGGTTTTGTCATTTACGACTCGGCTGCAGATCCCATTATGGAATGGACAAATAGGAAACGTCCTTCTAGACGCAGAGCAGGATCTCCGTCCTGGCAGGCAGGGTGGATTCCACAAGGCCAGGCTGAGTTCTCTGCTACTGTGGGCTACTTTCCCCAGCTCGGCCAAATCCTTGGAAAAGGCAGATGACCTGCCAGAAAAATGCCTGATTCTCCTTGAGGATGGTTTTGCTTCTTGGATGGGAGCAGAGACTAGCTTCAATTTTTAATTAAACAATCTGAATGTGGTACGTTCATGTGCACAGCACTTGATAATGTTCATATAATTCTCTTATACATTTTACAGCACGTGGTTCTCTCATTCGATACTTCGGTGAGTATGCAATCCTACTCAGTACTCACTTCAATACTCACTACTTCAGTAATATTGGCAGGCCAAGCAATACTTCTATTTTATAGATGAGAACACTGAGGCTCTGAAAAGTTAAAGGACTTGCCCCAAGATAGCTGAAGGCAGAGTCAGTATTTGAACTCAGATCTTCCAATTCCGAGTCCAGTGCTCTGTCCAGTATGTAACATCCCCTTCTCATGATCCTGAGAAGGAGGCAGACCCTCTGCGTTGGCAGAGGACCCGGAGCTAAAATAGGGGTAAGTGACAAACTTGAAAAGCCAGGAAGGAACTCAAAGTGACCGTGTACTGGGGAGAAACCCCCTTGTTTTACACATCCGAATCTGTATCATGTCTGTAATTACTATTTGAATGTCTGTCCTTCCCAATATATTCCTGTGGGAGCAGCAGGGACCCCAACCCCTAACCCAGGGCTTGGCACATAAAAGTGATTCTATATCTATCTGTTGAATTGAGCTGAAGTTCTAGAGGGAAGTAAAAGAGACAAAGCCAGAAAAAGGCCATTTCTGACAAAGCAGGGCTTGACCACTAGATCTCTAATCCCGAGGCCGAAGGACAAGACGATGGACTCAGACTATGACGACGGGGGACTCGGGAGTTATGAAGAACGTCATAGGAGTTTGCCACATGGCTGAAGAGGTCATAAGGCTGTAAACCTACTGTGGGGGATTCTGAAGGTAGCACAGGGTTTCCTCTGCCTGTGATGGTTTGGGTTCGCTCCAAGGATGAGACAAGCTCTTTGGCAGCCTTTACAAGTCTACCACCAACCTTCCTGCAAACAACGGGTCAATGTGCCCGTGAGGTCGCCATTTAAGTTGGCAGGCTGAAGCAGACAGGAGTACTTCAAATTGGAAAAACATTTTTCCCCTCAAAAGGAGTTGTGCATTTCTGAGAGCAAATTTAGATTCTATATCTGTCACTAGTTAGCATACCTATCCACAGTTAAGGACAAGACAAAAGCATGTGTGTATGTGGTGGTTGGGGGTGGGGGTGTGAGGTGTCCTCAAATTCTGGCAAACTGGATACTGGATGCCAAAAGGCAAGCCACATGGACACATTCCAACTTTTCTGTTCACGTGGCAAAAACAGCAAGGAAAAAAATTCAAAAAAGAAAGGACTACATCATTTAAGTGTGGACACGTGATGGTGCATCCTGGCTTGTTATTCAAGTATCAGGAATGTTCCCAAGCACATGACTGTCTTTCTGGGCACACCTGCGTGTGGAAGGCTAACTTCAGTGCGTATGATCTTCTAACAGGGAGAGAACCCCCAGGGCAGGGTGGAGTCAGAGGCAAAATTCTCGGCTCCTTTCTGAACTTTTTGCTTAAAATAACTGTGGTGCACAGTAAATGCTAAAAAATGACAACCCTAAAGCATTTCTGTGAACTGTTGACCTTTCTTCCTAATTAAAATTACTTTCTCCCTTTGTGCTTTTAAAGATGTCACATTTTTATTTTAGTAAAAGTCAAATCAATTATTACTTAAAACATGTAGAGCAGAAGAGGTGGAGGGAAAATAATTTGAACCTGCATTTCAGAGGCCTACTTAATCTGTTCTCAGTGTGGTAACCGCATTTTAATAAAAACCAATCCCCAGCATGATAATTCCATCCTGCTGGCATGGCTGGAGGGCTGCAATATTTATAGAGCTTTGGAGAATCCCTTTAACCGTGATCCGAATTCTGAACCAGCTTTCCTAACGAAGGGTGAATAAAAGGAAGCGTGAGGGGCAGATATGAAACTAATCAGACTGCAAAAATTCTTTCCCGTTTCACAGAAGAAGCCGCTTTTCCAGGGTGGTCTTCTATGCCCAGACATGCCATTTCCCCCACTTGCACTTGCTCGGCGATGTGAACATGTGTAGAAAATTAGAAACCAGACTGAATATGAAATTCGTCCTCCATAGTGCACTTGTCAGAAAAGGAAGACCTACAAGACATATTCTAACAGCCTGGGTCTTTTCTTCCCAAGTCACAACAACATATTAATTATTTAGCTTTTAATGAGGTGCTCGTAACTTCTACAAAATTTATGCATGTTCGAATAAGAGTCAGGTAAAAAAAACCCTGACTTTAGTCCAGTTAGTAGTAAGCCTGATAAATTAACGGTTAGACGTTTTTAAACAGACAGCAGCAAAATCAATCTTTACATTAGTGGACCATTTTAAATTAGTTCAAATCATGCACAAAAAGAACAACAAAGCTCAATATGGCATCTTTCAAAGCAGACTCTCAGGACTCATTTTATAAACACCTGCAGAAACGAAAAGGGTAAAAATACTTCATTTTTTCATTTGTCTTCGAAACATAGAGAGTCTACCTCAGGGGAGAAAGAATATAATCCAAGCGCACAATGCATCCAGATTAAAGAAAACGGCAGGGGAGACAAAAGAACTTTAATATACACATTACCATCTTTTCGTTGGTCAGAACAGAAGACTTGCCCGGCTGATAGTCGTAAATGCTTTTGGGCTCTGCACGGTATTTCCTTGTATCCACTTTCTTATCTGGGGGCTCCCAGTCGTTTCTGGAGAAAGAAAATCCTATTAGAGCTATGTTCATGAAAATTGGCATCCGACACGGTCTGACTTTGGCGGACTGCAGTCTAATCAAGAAATTTTTGTATCAGAAGCATAAAATCGGACTCTGCGCGAAGCATTTAGTTGAGCTGGTTTCCTTCTCAAAATAACCAGTTACATCTCTGTGTTGGCTTCACAAAAGGCTTGAGGTGTCTTGTGCTCAAAACCGGGCACCGGACGCGCAGAGAACGAGGAGAAGGGTGGGGAACAGCGGCAGCAAAGCTTGCTCTCCTCTCAGGAGCTCATCATTTCCCAAACATGCCCGTGCTTCCCACTCCTGCTAGCGCAGTGGGAGAGAACGAAGGTCCTGGAGCCCGTCAGCCGTGGTTCCAGTCCCTGCTACAGCACTCGCTAGCCTGGTGAGCTGAGCCAAACACCTCACCCACGGCTACTTTAGTTTCCTCATCTGAAAAATGGAGATCCTGGAGGGATTAAATGAGACAGTGCATGTAAATCACTTAGCAGAGCACCAGGCCCATGGCGTAAGCACTGAATAAATGTGATCTGCAATTAAGAACCACGTTCCTCTCTATTCCACACCCTGCCCCAGGAGTCACCCAAATCACAGCCTTGGGTGTAGATACTTAACGTGAGCCAGCAATGGGTTCCAGAGGATACGTGAACCCTTGGAAGTTGTTGACAAATTTTTAAGGCATGTACAGTATTGCATTTTGCACTGTGACTATAGTTACTTTTTTCCTGCAAAGCTACAACCTCTTGAAGGCAGGGACAGTGATTTATATATGCTTACATTCCCCCATAGCATCTGGTTCAATCTGCGACAGAATGTACCCAGCAGATGCTTGATGAATGCACTTGAGTGTGTACCCACAAAGACTTAAGGGTATACCCAGCCTTCCTTTCAAATTAATTATCAAAACCCTCAGGCAGATGCCACTTGTGTATGTGTGGGACTCAGCCACTCATTTGTCTATGAAGATGGAAAAGGTATGGAGGGGTGAAACTGAGTGTGTACTTAGAGGAAAAAAAATAGTTTGGTCAGAGCCTTGTTGGGAAGTGGTGAAAGAGGGAGCCTGAAGATGCATGGGACACCAGTCCAGATGGCATAAAAAGTTTGCTCCGTCGGGAATAAGAACTCAATAGAGAAAAGTGGGTCATTCAGCACAGCCATTAGGAGATGACGAACACCATCATTAGGACCACTCCAAGCCTTATCTTTCAATGATACACATTGCATCACTATTAATAAGTGTGGCTTTGGGGTGCCTGGGTGGGTCAGTCATCTTGATTTTGGCTCAGGTCATGATCTCAGGATCGTTTTTGAGCTCAAGCCCTGCATTAGGCTCTGTGCTCAGCAAAGAGTCTGCTTGAGATTCTCTCTCCCTCTGGCCCTCCCCCTGCTCGCTCATGCATGTGTGTGTGCTCTCTCTCTCTCAAATAAATAAAGTCTTTAAAAAAGGTAAGTGTGGCTTCATTTTAAAATCATATTCTCTGGTATGACCCTGTCAGAATGCACAAAGAGTATGAAAACACATGACAAATTTTAAACAGTTAAGATTTCTCTTGTGAGAAGGGTAAAGTCATGATAATTATAGCCAACATTTGGGGCGCCTGGGTGGCTCAGTCATTAAGTGTCTGCCTTCAGCTCAGGTCATGGTCCCAGGGTCCTGGGATCCAGCCCCGCATCGGGCTCCCTGCTCCGCGGGAAGCCTGCTTCTCCCTCTCCCACTCCCCCTTGTGTTCCCTCTCTCGCTGTGTCTCTCTCTGTCAATTAAATAAGTAAAATCTTTAAAAAAAAATTATAGCCAACGTTCACTAAGCCCATACTGTGAGCCAGGAACTACTAGAAACGTTACACGCATTATCTCATTTTATCCTCGCAACATCCCTATGAACGTAAAATGTATCCCCATTTAACAGATGAGGACACTGAGACTGAGGATAAGTCACAGGGATTCAAAATTGGGTCTGTGACTCTTGCCTCTAAGGCCACCTGACCAGCAGAGGGAGTGCACTTCAGTGGTAGCTTGGGGATGAGAGCCCTAACTCTCAGAGCTGACTGTGGGTGAGGGAGCACTTACCTTTCTGGGCTTGATTTTAGTGAGGAAGAGCGGGCTGGGAGGGGAAGTGTGGCCGACCTCTTAACCACCTTCTCACCATCGATGTAGCTCATCTCACTTTTTGAGCGAGGCACAGAAAGGGGAGATTTTGCTGGAGAAGAAAAGTGGGTACAAAAGACTTGCAAAAACTGAGGAAAACCAAAAACAGGAAGATGTCTTCCCTCACCTACCACCCTCTGTTCCTCCCCGGCAAGCAGAAAATTCTACATCACTTACTGTCTTCAGAAAAGGAGTACCGAGGTGAGTATAGATCTGAATCTTCATCTAGTGAATAAAACAAAACGTAATCAGGAGCAATCTGGCTGAGGTAAGAGAATCAAGTGACATGTCCCCCCACTTGCACCGTCCTGCACCGACATCCAGCCACACTGGGAGCCCGACACGCAGAGGAGGGGCCCAGCGCCGGAAGCTACACCCCCGCAGACCCCATCTGAGAGCCCACCCGACCAAACAGGATCTGCCGACCTGCAGTCCGGAAGGTCCACTCATGACACCGGGGGTTGACTGCCACCTGACACCAAGGAAGCATGGGGACAAACAGCCAAAGGTCCTCCTCAAGACAATTTCCACAAGCAAAGCGAGAACACAGGGTCCCCAGCCTGGGCTGGAAACAGGGGCGGAGAGGTCCCCGAATGCTCACGCTGACAGTCTCTGGTCTAGCCTGCTGAGTCCCCCAGAGTCCGCCAGGCCCATTACTGGATGGGTTGGGGGAGGAGGCCCAAAGATGCGGTTTCAGCTGCCCACAGCGGCTGTGACCTGTTTTATACGCTGCAGTTCCATACACAATACCATTCATCAAAGAGGAGCTGTGGCTAAGGAAAGAGGCTGAGAAGACCCTCCTAGTCTCTTGCTTTGATTCCACCTCAACCTAGTTGCTTGAGTAGCTTGCTTTCCTCGAGACACAGCACAAGCTGACAGGTCTGCTCTGCAAAGTACTGCCTGGGCTCAGTGTCTAAATGGTGACTCTGGAACCAACCAAGTCCCAGGGTTTTGTGGGCTTGCTCTGCAAGGGCAAGGCACACGTCCCACAATACAGAGAACCCCGGGACATGGACACTTGCGGAACCGAGATGAGAGCTGAGCCCCTCGTGGAAGTAGCCGCCCTGAACTCAAAACGAGAGCACACGGACATTTACCGAAACAGATTTTTAAATTGGAACTGTCCTGAGAATGCAGGATATTTAGTCACTACGCCCGTGATAATCCCCCCCCTCCACCAAAGCACTTCTCCAACAAGAGTCAGGCTGCATCAGTCAGCCTGTCCTGTTTTCTAGTATCTTGCCAACCCGAATTCAGAATTCTTGAGGATGAAATGAAGACCCAACTCCTTCCCTTAAAATCTGTACCAGCTTTAACAAAAAACATGAAGTAACCTGCAAACGCAAGCCAAAGACTCCAATGTCACATGTTGACTAAGTGTTAATCAAGTCCTATCTCTCTGCAAATCATTCTAAGTTTCAGAGCAAGAAAGGCTGGGATATTTTGTGAAGTATAAATAAAACACTGCTATTATCTTGAGTATTATTCAAAGACAGCTTCTCTGGCAGCCCCCTCCCTTTTTAAAATATTTTATTATTTGACTGAGAGCACAAGCAGGGGGAGTGGCAGAGGGAGAGGGCGAAGCAGACTCCCCGCTGAGCAGGGAACCCGATGCAGGACTTGATCCCAGGACCTTGGGATCATGATGTGAGCCGAAGGTAGCCGCTCAATAGACTGAGCCAACCAGATGCCTTCTGGCAGCCCTTCTTAGTCCCTCCTCTCCTCTCCCTATTTTTATCTGTTCCAGGTCTCCCCCGGCCCAAACAAATAAAGGAAAGGTATTAGGTACCAAGTTATCTTTCCCTCCCTCCCTCCTTCCGCTTCAAGGATAAGAACTAGTCGATATCAAAGTTGAACAAGACTTGCCCTGCTATACATGCAATGTGCAAGGTGATTTACATTAACTTCTGAAAATAGGGCAGAAGAGGTAAAATGTATTTTTGGAGTACTGTTCTGAAGAATTTTGTCTTGCCTATTTTTGTTTTTTAATAGAACTTCTGATTACTCTGCTGAAAATGCCATGATGTCAAAGAAAACTAAAAATCAGCTCTGACTGCAGAGATTTGACTGGAAAAATGGTGGTTGCCAAATGAGAAATTAGCTTACTTAGGAACCAATGTATGTACTGCTTAAAATCCAGCCTAGCATTTTAGCTCAAAACCCTGTATCTCTGAATCATGGAATGACAGCCTATCCGTAGACAGTAGGTCAGGGTTAGTTTGTAACTGTTACCTGGTTCTTGGGGTAAGAAGCAACGTTTTCATGGGGGAAACATGGCATTTAAATATTCAAAAAAAAAATGTTTAAAGCCTAAGCTCTTTAAACATTTTTTTCTCCCCAGAGCTTCCTTATGCAGAAATCTGGAAGATTTGTTAGAAGAAAATGAGAAATAGTTCTTATAAGATGGAAAAAAAAATAGCACAGCTTGGGGAGTTAAATAATTTATGTATTTTGAAAAGTAAGAGGAGAAAAAAATAGGGGTGAAGGCAACAGACGTTGGAATGACTAAACGCTCATAAAGCTAATTCTTGGGGCGCCTGGGTGGCTCAGTCGTTAAGCGTCTACCTTCGGCTCAGGTCATGATCCCAGGGTCCTGGGACTGAGCCCCCCCCATCAGGCTCCCTGCTCCGCGGGAAGCCTGCTTCTCCCTCTCCCACTCCCCCTGCTTGTGTTCCCTCTCTCGCCATGTCTCTGTCAAATAAATAAAATCTTTAAAAAAAATAAAAATAAAATAAAGCTACTTCTTATTTGATGGAGGTAGAAAAAGCAAAGTCACCCGGCTACAGCCAACGCAGGGCAGGAGCCCCTCTGGGGGAGCAAGCTCTTCATTTCTGTGTCCACGGCATCTGAGTCCGACATGTGGATATCAGTTCGCCTTTGAAGACGGCAGACTGAAGTTCCACGGATTTAGCTGAACACTAGCCATCAGGGCAGGTCCCAGGGGATGCAAAATTTACTTTAATTGTTGATGTTTGTCTTACAAATCTAATGTAAGAAAATTTTACCTCTGCTTATGAATAAAAACAATCACGGTTTCCATTAAGTGCCGAACAGTGGCTGGTAGTTTACTCACATCATCTCAGTCAATCCTCGAGAAAACTCCTGGAGGCACGTACATCTCTCATTTCACAGATAAGAAAAGGAGGCCCAGGGAAGTTAAGAGAATTTGCCCTTAGCCACACAGTGAGAAAAGGACAAAGCAGGAATGGACCCAAGGTCTTTCCGACTCCCTTCCTCCCTGTGCTGCCTCAAAGCCCTGTGACAGGGATGGGGGCTTTGTCCTACTCCTCACCCTAGCCTCATCTACCCAATCCTGGGAAAAACTGTGGCTCTTCTACAATTTTTATTGTGGAAGAGGCAGGGGAGGGTGTTGTTTTGAAACTCAAGTCGTGCACTACGGTGCTGGCCAGACTGACTTCCAGCCCTTGTAGCCTTTGCTCTCTTTTTCTGCATCATCCCCTCCCTGGTGAGGCTGAAGCAAGTTTTCTTTCTTTTTCTTTTAAAGATTTTATTTATTTATTTGACAGAAAGCGAGCAAGCGAGAGAGCACAAGCAGGGGGAGAGGCATCGCTTCTCGGCCTTCTGGCTAAGATCAAGTGCAGGGGGAGAGGCAGAGGGAGAAGCAGACTCCCTGCCGAGCAGGGAGCCCGATGCAGGGCTCGATCCCAGGATGCTGGGATCAGGACCTGAGCGGAAGGCAGATGTTTAGCCGACTGAGCCACCCAGGTGCCTTTTTTTTTTTTTTTTTTTTTTAAAGATTTTACTTATTTATTAGAGAGAGAGAGCAAGCGTTAGCACAAGCAGGGGGAGAGGCAGAGGGAGAAGCAGACTCCCTGCCGAGCAGGGAACCCGACACGGGACTCGATCCCAGGACCCTGGGATCATGACCTGAGCCAAAGGCAGATGCTTAATCAACTAAGCCACCCAGGTGCCCCCCTAAGCAAGTTTTCTGAGTTACCCACTTCTAGTTTTTTGCTGGTTTCTAGGGACAATGGGTAAAACCGAGTCACTCTTGCTACATCATCTACTTGCTGTTTCTCTTGCTCCCTTCCCCTGGCAGGCTAAGTCCACACTGGGATAGATGGGTATGAAGTTAAAAATACCAATGAATGGGAAAACTGGGTACAAGGATCACCCTTCTGCATTTCTGCACACTAGAGTTAGCCAATGGAGTGTATGTTTTTAAGCACAACTAAGACACAGTAAATGAAACATTTTTCAAGCTGTTTGTGAACACAGACATTGTCTGTGTCTGAAATCCTGCCTTTATGGTTTCTCCACGGGTTCTTTAAAACTGCGCCTTAGGGGGCTCAGCTGAGCTGGGATCTTATGATTGCTGTTCGTGGTGAAGCCACATGCTGACGGTGCCCCTCGGAGCCTTGGCAGTGACACCCAGAACTTCCGGTGCCAGCGACTTCCAGGAAGCTCTAAGGCTCAGCGGGATTTACTCAGGGAACAATCCACTTCTGGAACCCAAAGGCCCCTGCTGGGCTCCGATGTTTACACACCAGCGACTGCCCTCTAGGCTTTGGCAATCTATCCTTGGAAGCTCGATTTGGGGACGGCTATTCTCCTAAAACTGCCGGGAAGCACATAATTGCTCTTTCAACCACAGTGACTTTAAATGAACTTCTAAAAAAGACTTTTCCTGGATTTGGGGGGTTTCTTTCTTGAGAATTTATAACAATCTTAGAAACACTGGAACAAGTATTGGTTGAGAATGATTATTTTATAAAAAATATGTAACTGACTAAAATGAGATGCACAAAAAGCAGTCTTTACATAATCATGTGCCTTTATCAATTAAATTTTAATTTTATGCATTTCTTAGGCATTTAAACTTAAAATTATTTTTCTAACATCAGGGGCTCATTTTTGACACAATCTTTTTCTACTGCTCAAATTAATTCCTTCTGCTTCATTCCACACACTTCGGAAGAGAAAGGATAAAGGAGTCAAGATAGACACACACACTCACCCCACAAACAAAAATATTCAAAGAAAAAGATGTATGCAGAAGTGGGGACAAAGTCTGGGTGGGATCGGAGAGGAAGAATCAGCAAAAGGAGATACGGGGCAAGGTGGTCAGGAATAGTCCAGGGAGCCCGGGGAGACATTCCCAAAGCTGCCTATGTTCTGGTTAAAGGCAAATTTTAAGGGATTAGGAAGGGGAAAAAAAAAGATCCACAAAGGGTATAGAGTAGCTACAGAAAAAAATACAGGAAAAAAAAAAGAATCTGAAGGAGAAGAGAACAAGACAGAGAAGGAAAGAAGTAAGGGCAGGACCAGCGGGCTGGAAGGAGACTCACCGTCCTCACCTCCAGCAGCGTTCCTGGCCCGTGGAGGTGGAGAGGGTGTAACCGCACGCTCTCGCAACTATCCTGCAGGCTGCTCTAAGACTGCACTTGCCGGGCGGAGCCCTCCTGCCCGGCTGTCCTCAGGAGAGCAAAGGGGACCGCCACGGGCAGCCAGGCCCCGCCTCCCCAGGCAGTGCGAGCTGCAGTGGGGACAGGAGGCACACAGAGCCTGGCCAGGCATCTTCATGATAGAACTACTTGCTTGAACTCAGGCAAAATGAGGCTATTCTTAGAAATCCTGTAAGGCCAGTAGAGGATTATTTTAACTCAAATACAGATGTGCCTGGGAGAAATCAGCCTCCCAAATCTTTGTCCTGGCGCATCCTCATCTAGGAATGAGGAGAAAGGTCCATGAGACAGACCACTATGGCATGATCTGTCACCACGCCCTGGGGATGCCTTGAGACACTTCACCAGAAGGTGGCAGTGGTCACCATTGGCCTGACAATGGTGGAAGGAGCAACCAAAAGCAAGAGGAAAAGCTGGTCTCTGGAACTTCCCCCTTGGCTGACAGGGCAGCCCTTGACCCTGACATGGCCAAAAGTATTCTCACAGGCCACGGACCATGGAATAACACACCAGATACCTGGTTTTGTGCTGATTCGGAGGCGTTTTTGTGCTGAAAAGCGTGGCCATTTTGTGGACACAAAGCATGTCAAGAGAGCCAACATCATTTGGTCATGTTCAGAGCGGGAAGGCTAGCTCTTTTGAATCTAAAGTCCCCCCCACCCCCACCCCAATTCTATATCCCCATTCCCTTGGATTGCACTGGCAAGTATCTTCTCCTTCTTGGAGGGTGGGAAGGGTAGTCTCCTCCATTCCAGTGGTTCTCAGTCCTGGCCATGTGTCAAATCACTTGGGGACGTTTCCTAACTGCATACCCCCACATGTCATCCCAGGAGACACTGGCGCCTGGAGTTAGGGGTCAGAGAGGGTCAGCCAAGAACACAGGGTGCAGCAGGAGAGGTAAAGGAATCAGCAGTGCAGCAGAACAGAGTAAGAAAGAGCCCATGCTTGGGGGCCCTGTAGATCTGCGTTTAAAACCTGCTTCTGCTACTTACTGTGTGATCTTGCACAAATTACTTAGCCTTCCCGAGCCTTACACCCTTTACTGATGAAATGAGGACTTACCTTGCGGGGTTCCTGCGAGGATGAAACAAGGTAACAGTTGTGATGCACTCAGCATGTGAGGCCTTGTATTCAGTAAGGGCTCAATAAATGGTGGTCGCAGCAGGCGCTGTGGTGGTTATGCTATTGTTGTTGTTATTAATATTATTATTATTATTATTAATGGAATCATGCCTGTGAGCTGCTGAGGTCCGAGCCACCACACTCCTATTTCCTAAAGCAGGAGGCAAGGGATGAGGCCCCAGCAGCGGGTCTGAAGACCCACCCCAGCAGCCCCTCCACGTCTGGGTGCAGCAGTGGGTGGGGCTGGCTCTGGTCGCTGTCAACGGTCTCTCTCCCCACCCCCCCCAATCTTTCTAACCAGACATCTCAGATGCTACAGAAGGACATCTCTCCGCCTTTCAGAGAGAGAATAGAATGGAATTCACAGACAAATAGCTTTGGGTCACAGAGGAAGGAATGATGAGGAAGAGAGGATGGGTCAAGTGAAGGTTAGAAAAAAAAGAAAGTCATACTCATTTGCTCAGCCTTACTTGAAAGTTATTCCCAAAGGATTTCTGGTAAGTTATTATTTTTTTTTTTAAAGATTTTTATTTATTTATCAGAGAGAGAGAGAGAGAGAGAGGCAGGCAGAGGGAGAAGCAGGCTCCTTGCTGAGCAAGGAGCCCGATGTGGGACTCGATCCCAGGACCCTGGAATCATGACCTGAGCCGAAGGCAGAGGCTTAACCAACTGAGCCACCCAGGCATCCCTCTGGTAAGTTATTTTTGATAAGCTTTCTAGTGACTGAGGTACATAGTGAAATTTCAAGAAGTCAGTCTCCTGAATTCATTCTGCTCTTCCTCAGTTCCCTAGCCCCAATCTCTCCTCACTACCTCATGAAACAAAGAGCAATCCGCTCCTGTCCCAGAGTGGTCTCAGAGATCACAAAAGGATTAGAAGGGACTGCTCCCTGTTGGGAGTTTACAGGTTTCTTTTCAAGTACATTTTAAACTTCACAGGTTAAGACGTGATAATTCTATTTATCTTCTGAAAGCCTGGACAAGTTTGCTTTTTCATTATAGTTGGGGGGAAAAAAGGTTGCTAAGCCGGCATAAACAAACTTTCCCGTAGTCTTTTACTAGTCAGGAGAATCAGCTTTCAGACACTTAGAAATATATTTTTTTATACTGTATATGCAACTAGAATTTAGACGGAGGAAGCGGCCCTTAGGCTAGGTTTTGATAGGTTTATTGCAAATAATTCCAGTTTCAAATTCTGAGCTCAAGCAAAATAAAAAAACCTGCAGCAACAACAGTCTCCTTGCAGAGGACAGGCTCTGGAATGACAGCTCATATTTCTCAGTAAAGCAAGCTATTTTTTAATGCTCATTAAAATCTATGGCTAGGTGCTAATTTGTCCTTAACACCTTTCTTTGAAAGGCATAAATATTTTCCACGTTAAGAAGGGAGTGCAGAGCCCAGAAGCACGGGGCTGAGGGGGACCTACCAAAGCTCACAGACATCACAACCACAAGCCAGAGAATCTCTGATTACTTAAAAAAAAAAAAAAAGATTCTTTAAAGTGATCTAGATCAAACATTTCCCTCATTTGTAAAGAGCCTTTATGTGATTGAATACATCTGTGGTCTATGTCTGGCTCTGTCATCTTCAGCAGGAGCAGGGGTGAGATGAAATCCACCCTATTTTTTTTTTTTTTTAAAGATTTTATTTATTTATTTGACAGAGAGAGACATAGCCAGAGAGGGAACACAAGCAGGGGGAGTGGGAGAGGGAGAAGCAGGCTTCCCGCCGAGCAGGGAGCCCGATGCGGGGCTCGATCCCAGGACCCTGAGATCATGACTTGAGCCGAAGGCAGACGCTTAACGACTGAGCCCCCCAGGCGCCCCTAAATCCACCCTATTTTTAAAAGATCTCCGGGGAAGAAGACTTCTTAGACACTTGTGTTAAAGCCTAATCACCTTGGTTATTATTAATCTTTTATGTTCAAACTAATTTTTCCCCCTTTTTATCCTTTACGACAATTTTATCCTCTTTGGTCTTTGAAAATAAAAAATATTAAGGTCTGCTTCCTACATTTTAGGTGACAGGTTACCATATCATCCCTTACTGTTTATGCCTCAAGGCCAAATCACCCCAATCCCCTCTTGAGCCTGACTTGATGTGTACCAAAAAGCAGATGTCACTGTTAGCCAGGGTTGCTAGGCGTGGCAGCTGACGATGTGGCAGCTGTGTGTGTGAGGCCACGAAACCCCGTCTTCACACCAACAGCCAGGCTGACCGTGGAAGCTGCCGGCACTGCCCGTGGCAGGCCTATGGCATTCTTCCAGTCTGACGGAGTCTCTGTTTCTCTACAGGACTTCTCCAGGGGGCCTTCCTCTGCCTATGGGACACTATGCCTTCACGCTTATCCATGCACTTGTCATCTTCCCAGAAGGGAGCCTGGTGCTGGGTTCTCAAGTCCAAATGAAGCACCAACTGAAAATCGCATTTCGTCAAAATCACCCTAAAAAAATAAAATGTCTCCCTCACTCAGCTCAGTCAATTGTTTCTTAAGCAACGCTTTTGGCTAGAATCAGCACCCCAGGATAAATAGACTAGGTTATCGCACACCAGACAGATTCTTGTTGGAAGTGAGGTGGTCACTGATAACAATGAAATCATTAGCATCGAGTTGGAAGCTGGGTTTGTTTGGTAGACTTTTCTTCCAAACCCAGATATGAAATGGCTGGAAACCACTGACGAGCACATCAAAGGGAGAACCAAAATGGAATCTGGTATTTTAACTAAAACTGTATCTAATACACCCCAGGACGTCCTTTCACATATGAGAGGCAATCAGTAAGAGTTTGAAGAATGAGTGAATGCACGATTTTAACAGTGACGAGAAGGGTTGTGGAGGACAGTCTGCTGAGCTAATTAGAGCAGAGAAATACCGAGGAGGTGGGACAGGGCTGCATCTCAAAAAAAGAACTATGGTACCATGGTCCAGAGCCCCACTCATCAACATTCTCCAGATATATACTGAGGAGCTCCTTTGCACCAGCAAGCTTTCCTCTGGCCTTCTGGACACATGCTCTTGCAACTGCCACCACTCTGGACACAGAGCAAGGAAGGGGCCTTGTCTCTCTGTTGGATGTGCACTTTTGAGAACAGAGGATATATCTTATTCACGGTACTATTTTCAGTTCCAAGGACAATGCATGGTACTAATGCTCAGTACTAATCAAATAAGTTCAGAGAGCTCAACATCTCATCCTAGAAGAGCATTTAATGAAATTTCCTCTTGTAAACTCCCTTTCATGCCCCTCTTTCTGGGTCATTCACCCAAGGATCAGATAATCTCTGGGACTAGGGTAGCTCTCAGGATGGTGCCTTTAACTTACCTTTTAGAACCTTCTTCGACACCTAGATTTTTTGCTCTTAGATACAAGTGTGACCATCCTTCCCAGCAGGTCCAAATACCTAACCAGCAATTTCATGGAACATTTTTTAGCTTGGCCAAAACCCTTATTTTCAAGAGACATCATCTCCCACCATGAACGGACCTCATACCTGGATACCTCTTTGGGAATTCCCTACCAAGGAGATATACCCTGAATATCCATGAGGGGCCCAGTGACGGGTTATAGCACATATAGAAACTAGGTAATTTGTCTGTTGTTGACAGCAGGTGTGTCCACCTGCTGCCCATTGGCCATCATGACTGCCTCCCCACGTCACTGCCCAGCCACCAGCACCATGAGATCACCCCAAATACTGGCAGCTGTTCCCAGAGCCTCAAATGTTCAAAGCATTATAACTAAGCTACACTGGTTGCCCCATTAATCGTGTAAACTCCAAGGGACCAATACTAAAATCCATCTGGATAGACTCGGGTCATACAGTCAGCGAGGAGCAAGACTCCACCACAAAACACAAGGATGGGGGAAGCAAATGCTTGGGAGACAGCCCGTTAGCCACCAGAAAAAACCCCAAGGTGAAGAAGAAAGTAACATCACCAGTACAAAGAGAGGCACATGATTTTCCTTTAATTACCTTCAGATTTAGGACTAGGAGTAGATGCTGGAAACTGGTAGGCAGGAGTGTAAGGATTGTCCTCTGTAGCAGAGAAAAGCAGTGGATTTTGAAACTACCCACCACGAAGTGAAGGAACTGACAAATCCCGCAACTGATTCTTTTGAACGATTACCTACTTTAGTGTTATTAATGCACACGGCATCACACTTAACACGAGATTAATGAATTAGAAAGGCCTTAGTTATTTTAATACAGCACATCATGCAAATGAGTGAAATAAAATTTTCACCAACCAAAAAGGACTATAAAAACAAAATCTAAAAGCCAAATCTTATTCCTAGAATGGAACTATAAGAATTAATTTAAGGCTAGGACAACAGATACACTGTCTAAGTTTATGGTACCTTCAGAATTTTGCTGGATTTCAGGAAGTTCAGGGAATTGGTACGTAGGAAAATAAGGGTTTTCTTCAGGAGTGTCTAGGCAGAGGAAGAAGTTTGGGAGAGAGAATAGAGGAAGATACAAATGGAGAGAATGAACGAATAGGGATCCACACACAGTTCAGGCTCCTTGAATTCTGGAACATACTAAGCTTCACTAGTGATATGAAAGAAACTCAGATTGCTTTTAAAAATCCAGTCCTTTTGCCTGCATTACTGAGACACATCTGAAAAGACAGTATCATTTTTCCTCTTGGACAAAGAATGACATATACACAGGCTCTAGTAAGCGAGAAGGATTTAGCACAAAGCTTCAGGTTTCCAAATAAACCAGTGGATTCTCAATTTTTTACACATCTCTGTCTACCATTAGGGCAGCTGGTTTTGTTTAGAACCTGTAATTTGGGTTGAGTTCATCCCTCTAACAGGAGAGAAGGGATGTTGCCCATGGCACAGAATAACAGACTGTTCACATATGCACCTGTGGCTTGGCATTTGGGCTGCCAAAGCCAGGTCTCAAGGTGAGAGAGACACAGGGTGCTGGGGGAGATGGACATCAGCTTGAGGAAGTGACCAACAGAACTGACATCACCCAGTCAGAGACCCAGCCTTTGGCATCACCGCCATGACTGAGCTCATCCACCCAACCACAGTGGATTCACTCTTGGTTTAGAAACACTGAACGCTGAACATCTCAGTATTCTGAAAGAGTTTGAAGAGAGGCACAGCCGGGTTCATTGTGAACTCATTGTAGGAGCTCATTAACAGTGATGTTAGTTGGCATTTGCAGCTAATCAGAAAGACCGGTTATTTGCGGCTTAGGCCGACACCGACCAGAACGCTTTCTCTTTGCCTTCATGTGTCCTCTGTGCTAGGCGGCCAGACTGCATTTGGCCCCAGGGAACAACAGAATGCTCTGCCCATGGGAGGAGTGGTACCCTTCCCACGGTGCAGCAGCATCCCCATCAGCTGACTGGCAGCACAGGCGGATGGGAGCTGGTGGGGTCATGAGCTACCTGAGCGCTGGCCTGGGGTTCTCCCACCATGCTGGATCACCTGCTGATAGCCCAGTGGCTCTGATTCAGAAGCACTTCTCTTCAAGCTTGAGCGGGCTTTGGTGTGTCAGCTCTTGACTGACTCTCAGGGCTACCTGCCAAATGCTGGCTCCCAGTTGGGGCAGATTATTTTTCATTTTAACACCACCTTACAGGTGCACCATGCACTCTACTTGCTAAGGCAGAATTTGCTCTCATTTGGACCCTGCAACACCCCTTGGAGGAAGGGAAGTGGGTTGAATGCAGAGAGGTATGTGACTAGCCCAAAGTCACATGAGTGCTTAGGGGACTAAATCCAGGTGAGACCAGTTTTCTCCACTCCCAGTTCAGGGCTTTCTCAACTTGCTCTGCCTACAAGGCAGTCATGGGCTGACACGGGGGGCTGCACCTAAAGCTGGAAGCAGGTGGGAGTCAGAACTGCTCACATCCCGGGCAGGCAGATGCTGGAGCATAGGTGGAGTGCTGGGCTCAACCTGCTGCATCCCATAACATCTGAGAGGGAGGATTTGAGAGCTGACCTCAAATCCCACATGTGACGCAGAGCACAAGCGTTCCCTCCGTGCTGTGCTCTGCTCTGCAGGCGTATGGCTGGGCTCAGGCAGGCTGGTGCCCAATGACTTGAGCGTAGGGCCCAGTCTTCTGACATCCTAGCAAAGCAAGTTTAAGTCCTCACCACAATAGTCAACATATGAACACAGCATAGCTTCTACAAATGAAAATCAGTACCTCTGTTTAGTTTGTGGATCTGTTTAAACATGGTCTTGTACCAGTCTTTTGATCTCTCGGTGTTCTAGAGAAAAACAGTAAAATAAAATGGAAATGTCAGCACATTTCAGAACTTCTGTGATCATGAAATCATAATGGAAGGTGACAACATCTGAAGTCAAAACTCACTAACTCTATACATCTTGGTGATCCCACGTTTATTTTTTTTAAAGATTTTATTTATTTATTTGACAGAGAAAGAGAGTGGCAGGCAGAGGGAGAAGTGGCTCCCCACTGAGCAGGGAGCCCAATGTCGGGCTCGATCCCAGGACGCTGGGATCATGAGCTCAGCCGAAGGCAGCTGCTTAACCGGCTGAGCCACCCAGGCGCCCTGGTGATACCACATTTAAATCTTCATTAAAAATGCAAAACTTCTGAGAAAGAACACCCAAACCAAGGGGCGCCTGGGGGGCTCAGTCGGTTAAGTGTCTGGCTCTTGATTTCGGCTCAGGTCATGATCTCAGGGTCGTGAGATCGAGCCCCGCGTCGGGCTCCACACTCAGCTTCTCCCCTTCTCCCTCTCCCTCTGCCCCTCCCACTGCTCAAATACACACACTCTCTCTAAAATAAAATAAATAAAATCTTAAAAATAAAATAGCCAGACCAAGAGATTCAGACCTGAATCTGCAGAGTAATATTTGGCGAAAAAGGATGCAGATTTTGAAAAAAGTAAACAAAGATCCACCTGAAATGTGTCCATTCATACAACTTTTAAAAATTTCATTTTTTAGAGAGACAACTAAGCAGAAGTAAAGCCTCCTAGAAACATATGAGGCAAAGAATAGTTGCATGCCCCCATCCATTTCAGGTTATTCTGTAGAAGTGTAGTCACCTTGGAGAGGGCCAGAGAGTTCTCATCCTAACCACAAAGCTGGGCTGTTTTTGTTTTAAGAGCAAAATAAAACAAGGAAGGGTACAGATGGGTGGTTAGATAAGGCATATTCACTCCCACTTTACGGATGAGGAAAAAAATCAAAACGATGCCCAAGGTCACAGAGCTGGTGAGAAGGTGAATGGGAAGGCCGCCTCACACGATGGTTAGGGGTGTGGGTTTTCGGAGTCAGACTGTTCCATCACCCACAGGTTGTGCAATCCTGGGCAAGCACTGTAATCACTGAGTCACTGTTTCCTCATCTATAAAATGGGAATTCTATCTGTGTTCACCTTGTAGAGTGAATGATGGCTGACAGAGTGAATGACGAGACCGTGCAGTCCCTAAGCGGTGGTGGCAATGACTGTCCTTCACAGCTCCCTTTATACTTATTACTGTTCTTGTATACTTAGTATTACTTAGGACCAGATAACAGTTCTTCCAAGGCTCAGCCCATTGCTGTTTCTACTCCTCCTCCAAAGGGACACAAAAAAATGTCCATTCGTTACATGGAGACTGTAGAGAAACATACTGCAGCTAGTGTTCTGAGGGGTTCACGGAAAACAAGGGGATTCACCCTAATCCGGTTTCAAAAGCAGGCTTCCCTTGAATTCCACGGGGCCTGCAGGAGGCTGGCACGTCTGTGTGGAGGGGGAGAGCTGGGGAAGCCTGAATTCATTCTGTGGTTCCTTTAGAGCTTCTTGCTCACCCTGGCTGACGGGAGTATCTCCCATCCAGAGGAACTGCTTCCTGAACCCATCAACAGGGACCCTGAGTCCCACACTCCCCAGGGCCCTGTAAGCCTAGATCTACAATTTCTGAGTGTGCTCCAAGGGACAAAAAAGGGAGATTGGGAAACACTGCCCACAACATTCTCCCCTTGAACGTGTACCAGCCCGAAGCTTCTCAGAGGTTCTGCTGCAGAGAACCCGCTCTGCCTATGTTCCACCCTGCTTTTCCCCCATAGCCCCCTAAACCCCAAACGCCTTTCCTCATGAGACTTATTAACACCTAACATGCTTTGGGGAAAGCTGCTGCACTCTGAGCGTCTCTGCAGCCCTCAGTGGGTTTGGAGAGTGGGCAGTGCCTCAGTCTTTGAGGCATTTCCTCATGAAGCCTTCGTCAGCCGCAAGTAGGGTCACATGCACTCGGGGGTATGCATGTCACTGGCGTAAGAGGAAGCCTAGGTAGGACTTATGGGTCCGTATTCGTACCCGGAGTGGGATGCCCACTTCATCCATGGAAACATCGCTCAGGTCCTGAGCGCTCCTAGCCACCCGCCTACTGTCATCCTTCGCCTTTTTCTCAGTAGCCCCTCCAGGCGAGGTGGGTTTCTCCTGGGTTGGTGCCAAGTCCTGCTCTCCCACTCTTCTTTCTGAGACA
Organism: Neomonachus schauinslandi; assembly: GCF_002201575.2. Classification (NCBI taxonomy): domain Eukaryota; kingdom Metazoa; phylum Chordata; class Mammalia; order Carnivora; family Phocidae; genus Neomonachus; species Neomonachus schauinslandi. The sequence continues at coordinate 122,328,012 of NC_058408.1, forward strand.
GGATCTGGAAGCGAGAAATAGTCATTAGCTAAACCAGCTCTTCTGGTGGCTCCAAAGTAAAAATCTCCCAAACAATCCAGCTGGGGAAGTGTGTTTGCTAATTCCCAATACGAATGAGTTTCATTTAGAGTATGGGTTGGCAAACTATGGCCTGGCCACCTGTTTTTGTAAAGTTTTATTGGGACATAGCCACACCCATTCGTTTGTGTATTATTTATGGATGCTTCCAAGTTACAGTGGCCGAGCAGAGTAGCTACAACAGAAACTATGGCTAGTGAAGACTGAAATATTTATCATCTAGCCCTTTCAATCACTAAGTGCACATTAGAGTTGATTTGATTCAGGAATAGAGGTTCCAGAGAGCGAACAAACAGACCAGGTGTGGTCTACAGATTATAAAATTACTTCATAACCTCTGTTACTCCAAGCCACGTCACTTACTATGGGAAGGCATTATGGCTATGCATGACATGTCCTGTGGCTATGGGGGTGAACCTCTCAGAGCACGGGCCTTCAAGGAGCTGATGGCCGTGGGCAGAAAGGGCAAGAGAGCCAGCGATGAGAATGTAGGATGACCAGGGCGGATAGAGTCCGCATCCAACTTAGTGGAGGAACTTAGGTTCAGGGCTGACGTCTCAGAGGGAGTCACCCAAACAGGAAGTGAGGGGTGCCCCCGGCAGAGGGAACAGCATCAGCAAATGCAAGGAGCCTGTGAACTACTCTGAGCTACATGGGTGCCAGGCACTGTGCTCAGTTCTTCATATACATTATCTCAGTTCATCCAATAACGCTCTGAGGAAGAAACTATTATCTGTCCATTTTTAAAAAAAACTGTGAAGGGCACCAAGGCACAGAGAAGTTAAAGTGCCCTGCCTGAGGTCACACAGCTGCCACGTGGCCAAGCTAGGATTTGGACTAGGGACACCTGACTCCAGTGGTTCTCTCTGAACCATACCCTGTCATACCTCCCTCCAAGATGGCACCAAGGCTTCGAGCCTGGCCTGATCCAGACAGAAGTAAATAAAGGGACTGGGGTGGGGAAGGCAGGGAGAGATGGCTGCTTCCATTCAGACATGGTAACTTTGACAGTGAGACATCCAAGCAGAAATGCCCTCAAAGAAATAGGGGAGCAGAGCCCCGGTGAGGCCATCAGCATAGACGTCATGGAAGAGGTCAGGGAGATGGAAGCGCTCATGGAGGAGTACGTGCGGGTAGAGTCAAGGGCTGATGTCACACGCTGAGGGGTGTCGCAGCCGACAGGCTGAGGAGCAGAAGGACGTAGGAGTTATCGGAGGGGGAGGAAATGAACCCAAGAGGAACAGTGAAGCATCACTGAAGCCAGAGAAGACAGAATTCCAAGAAGTGGGTGATCCAACCCATGAAAGGAAGGAAGGAAGAAAAAGAAACCAAAGCAGAGAAAGAGGCATTCGATTAGGCAAAAGAAGAGTCACGGGATCACTGACAGAGGGAGCAAGTTTCCGAGGGCGGTGGGGGTGGGTGCCAGGCTGCAGAGAAAGGGATGATCACGTGAGCAGGAAGTAGGGAAGGAACTGGGGTGGGGGTGGGGGGTCAGCACACAAGGACAGACTATGGCAGGTGGCAACAAGAGAGGTCAAGAGGCTAGGGGTCCAAAAGGTTTTGAGCCGGGGGAGTCTAAGCCCTAGCAGTGATGCCCTGGCGGTGAGACTGAAGGGGAGCAAGAGGGGCCTGGCACTCAGCCAGTGCTCAGGCAGGACCCGGTCACTGACCGAGGGAGAGCTTCTCATCTCTGGCAAAGGAAAGAGTGCAGACGGCTGGCTAGAGACTAAAATCCAGCGGAGGGCGCCTGGGTGGCTCAGTTGGTTAAGCGACTGCCTTCGGCTCAGGTCATGATCCCAGAGTCCCGGGATCGAGTCCCGCATCGGGCTCCCTGCTCGGCAGGGAGTCTGCTTCTCCCTCTGACCCTCCTCCCTCTCGTGCTCTCTCTCATTCTCTCTCTCGCAAATAATAAATAAATAAATAAAATAAAATAAAATCCAGCGGAAAGGAGGGGCCTGAGGGCACACGCGAGGTTGTGCCCGAGTCTGAGATGTCCCCGTGTGGAGGAGGGCTGGGGAAGAGGGGACACGCTGCGTCAGCACGCTCATGTGCTACATCCTGCACAGCCTGCCCACCTGGTGGGGCGACCTGGCCGGGATTTCAAACTGACTTCTGAAACACGGACTCATTCTGTGACTGCAGAATGGTTTCTAAACCTTCTGTGCGAGCCCCAGGGGCTCGGTGTGTGCTTCAGACGACCCGATCCCTGGCATCACAGCCATGAGCTTTCAAGGATGGTAAGATCAGACTGGACTCACGGGATGAGTTCTCACGCTCCCAGGCAATTCCAACAGGAGGCCAAGGATTTGGCAGGAAGCCTGGAAGTGCAGGGCAATTTCAAGTTACCCAAGTCTACCCTTAATATGGCTCTGCTGAGCATTTTCCTTGTGCCTGGAAAGGCCTTCCTAACTGTCACCAGGAAGCAGCAGGTGAGACTGATTTCAAGCCATCTCACCCGGTGCTTGGAGGTGCTCACACTCCTCACTCCAGTGTCCTCTCTTAAGAAGTAGCAGCAAATCACAGACTTGGCATTCTCAGGGTTCCCAGACCCAGAGACATTTTTTTAATCGTTAGGGCAAGTGGTTCTAACAAGAATCACTTAACTGCAAAACGCAGGCTGACAGTCCTGTGATTTGTTCCAAAGCTGTCAGAGTTCTTTGGCTCTACAAAAATTAGCCCTGAATTATTTTATTTTAGAAGTCTGTGATCATGTGATTCACGACTAAGTAGATTTCAATGCACAGAGAGATGAAATGCAGCCTCAAAGAAATTTTTTTTTTTTTTTTTACATAGTGAAAACCTAACATGACACTTTCTCGTACCAGGCAGGTGACAGGACCACCCTGTTACATCCAGAGGACAATGGGGGTTGCTGCTATTTCTCATGAGGCAAATACTGATCCCTCAACAGGACATCCTGCAGCATTTCCTTCCAGTTTTATACTGGGCTTTTAAAAGGAAGGTGCTGGAAAGGGCCACTCAGTGAGTGACAATGCTGACAACCTAGGACAGGGCGTCTGTGTTTGTGGGCAGCTTCCCTTTTCTTCACACCCAAAGCTCAGTGATTGAGGACCACAGCAATGCTGACATGTCCCTGAGGAAGATGTGCCGGACCCTCCGCCCCGGCCCAGACCTGCTTCCCTGCCCATCTCCCCAAGGGAACCATGAGCTGGAGGTGGCCAAACACCACGTGGGTCTCCATCCCGAATGAATCTCGTTGAACAAGAAGCCCCATAAAGGCTCAATAAAAACCTGTTAAGGACTGTGGGGTCGGGCTGAGGTGAGTGGCCCTTCAAGTGCCACCAGCCCAGGTATGCTGGGCAAAGCCTCACTGATGCTAGGGAGCAGACAGAGTCAACCCAGCCAGCCCTCTCTCCTTCAAGAGCTGCTGAACAAAATGGTGCTGCTTCTTTTTCAACAAAAACTAACATTTAGTGAGCACTTACTTTATGTCCCACTCTATCAAACACCATTAGTGGCTCTATCCTAAAACTTAAGGAAGATGGAAACATTAGGCTTATTTTGGAGCCAAGGAAGTGGCCTGAGCCTGCCAGCCTGGTGGAGAAGCCCTAACATCGCGTAGCGCTTTCCAGTGTGCGAAGCATACCGCACCCCCCCCCTTCTTGTTGCACATGAGCCTCATGCCTCTCCAAGGAAGGACGAGGACAATCATCCCCGTTTCCCACATGAGGAAACTATGCTGCAGGAAGGAAAAGTCACTTACTTGGGGACAAATGATGTCAATAAAAAGAAAGAGCCAGGACCAAACTGTGGGCCTCCTAACTTGTGTTTGGGCCCGTCTCATCCATTCCATTGCTCCTTCCCAAATCCCAAAGGCAGGACGGCATTCACAGGAGCTCCCTTCATTTCAGAGCCACCCTGGTCTCAGCAACCTGGGCTGGGGCCAGGGACTGAAGAGGGTTGGTGTGGCAGAGTCAGGAGGGGGCAGCGAAGGGCACCTCGTGCTCAACCACGGCCTGTTCTGGTCCTGGGGCCAAGTCCCGATAAAGCAGAGTGGGTGTGAGAACCCGGTGATCTCCGCCCCGGGCTCTCCACGAATCCCAAGGGCAGCAGTAGCAGGAAATAACACAGAAATCGTGAAGCAGCTGCTCAGAAAACGGAGAAAATTGGTGTATCCACCAGATCAGGGATTCCTGCCCCAGATTCCCACGTGTCTGTACATCCACCACGTGCCCATCTGACAGGTGTGGTTTCTTTTAGAGATGAATCTACCGCCTTTATTAGATTCTTCAAATGAGTCCATCACCACGAAACGGTTAGGAACCATCACACCACACCGTGGGCTGCTGCAGGGCAGTACAGTTCCCAGACACGGCCACAGAGCCTGGCCCAGGGCCGGATACAAAGTAGGCACTCAATAAAATGAGGAACGACTCAATGGCGGTGTCTGCTGACAATGGAAACTCCTGTCTACCGAGCACCTAGTGAGAGCCAACACTCGGCGCTGGGCTGCTCGTACGCAGGACCTATGTGGCACTACTGCGTTTCCCATTTGGCAGAGAAGAAAACTGACCTGTGGTTTCGGTCATTAGCAGCCTGCCTAAGCTGCACCCCTGGGGAGAAGTAGGACCAGGACTCAAAGCAGAATGGCTACAGAAAGCCCTAAGGACATGGTGAAACCTTCCCATTCCTGGGCTTGCTCACAGTTCTGCCTACGTGGGGCTATGCTTCATCAGGGACGGAGCCCTGACACCTGATTATCTAGCGGATCCATGCCCCACCACTGCCAGGTCTTGATGAGACTTGCTCCTCAAGTGTGGTCAGTACACAGGCAGCATCAGCATCCCTGGGGACCCGGTTAGACATGCAAGTTCTCACCCATATGCATTAAATCCGAATCTCTGGAGCTGTGGCCTGCGAATCCGGGTTTTGGACCAGGTCTCCAGGAGACTCTGCTGGCTGCTCTCACCCCCTTCCAGGCACTGCTGGTCTGGAGGCTCTCACCCAGGTCCATCACATGCCACTGATTGGCATCCAGGCTTGCCACCCGACAAGAAAAGAGCCTGCCCACATTTCCTAACCCTGACTTATCACATCCCAGGAGAAGGATTAGAAGCAACAGAAAGGGGACTTCTTCAGCAAGGCCTGCAACAAACGCTCCACCTAAGGCATAACTCTTTGTTCTTTTTATTCAGAGGACCCTGTTCTTACCCATCAAGGTACTGATCACAGCTGCCCAGGGCCCGTGTACAAGTTGGGGTCACTGGTGTGGGGTGCCTCGTCCGCCCCACAGGCTCCAGGGAGGAGGCAGGATGGTGCCTGCTCTCACCATCCTTACGGCCCAGGAACAGAGTCCCCAGCACATCAGAGGAAATCATCAGACTGTGCTGCTCACACATCAAAGGTGTTAGCATGTTAAGAAATATTTGGCACCTACCTGAAAGGCTACTGAGTCGTTTTTGCTGTTCTGTGATAAAAGAAAAGATATACATCGTGAGATTTACACAGACACGGTAAGACCAGTAAGTCCTGCCAGAACTCGTGAGCGTCCCCAAACTGGCGTCCTGACTGTCCCCTGGGCTGAGATGCCAGACCATGGCGTGGCCACCACACCCAGCCCAATGCTGGGGCATTACTTCCGTTGTCCAGGTGTGGTGTCTCCAAGCCCCCACTCCTACGTCTGCACCAAGATTCAGGGAACGGTCACTGTTTTCTGGTTGTTTCCGTCTGGTTTCAAGGTGATCGGATCATGGAAGGAGATCCTCCCAACTCCCCTGGTTTCAAGGGACCAGGACGTTATCACAACCCCAGTCTCAGTAACGTTCTGAGGGAAACAGAACCGTGATCGTAACCATGGCAGCTACCCCCTCCCGAAAGCTAGGTCAAACACCAGACATTGTTTTAAGAGTTTTCGTACGTTAACACTTTAAATCTTTGCAACAACCCTAGCAGGTAGGGCAGGTGGGTTGAGACACCCCAGAGAAGCGGCACACACTACCCATGAACTGAACATCAGAGGAGGGCCTAGAACCTGGATCCCCAACTCCTAGTGTGGGCTGCCTTCCAACCCTGATCGTCAGGCCACCACTGTTCCCCAACACAGATGGTCTCTCGCTGCCTTACCCTCCTGGGCTCTCGTGGAGGGGAGCCCAAGATCTCCTTCTGAGAGTTCTGTGTGTACGTGCTTCGGGGTAAACACAAAAATGACCTTTACCTTCCACGGCTGCTAAATATAAAGCAGCCGCATAGACAAAAATAGAGCACCGGCCAGCCCCTGGGTGCTGTCATCATCCCGCTTGGCTGCGGCCCTACCCTCCCTCCAGAATCCATGTGGGCAAGAAGGGAACAGAGCAGTGGGGGTGCTCACAGCCAGTGGAACAGCCTGCCCACTTCTGGATGTGGATGAAGTTCACACCAGAGGGACAACAGGAGCCCAGCCGAGCTCTAGGCTCAGCTCCGCCAGCAACTTGCTAGGGGATATGGACCAATCGCATAAACTCTGCCCTTAGTTTCCTCATCTGTCCAATCAAAGTGCCCACCAGACCGAGGGTTCCCAAACTCCAGTCTGCCAACCGGAGGCAAGGGCTTCCTCATCAGGCAGGCAACAGCAAACTTATTCAACTTAAAAGGCTATGTTGTTCCTCCTTCTGGGATCTGAAATGGCCTTTCACAGAATGACACGTGATATGGATAAGAGCAGTTGTTTTTCAGGGGTGCTATTTACTATAGTTAAAAATTAGCAACCCTAAGGATAGTCCCCAGGCTGCTTCCTGTGACCATGAGTCCCAGAGTCTGGGAGCCACAGAGCTCTTAGTCTCCAGTGTGGTCTATGGACCGGAAGCACTGATGTGTCCTGCAAGTTGCTGAAAAAAAAAATGCAGAATCTCAGCCCTGCCTCAGAGCTCCTGAATCCAAATCTGCAAGTATGTACTCCCAAGACCGTGCACACTGAAGACTGAGAAGCTCTGAGCTAGGGGGCCAGGCACCTCTTCAGTCCTGAGTTTTCTAGTTCCAACCCTCCTTCCAGACTGATCATAAGTGGGCTGCCCTCAGACATGCAGTCTAAATGTTGAGGAGAGGGGCGAGGAGCTGTGTGGTGCGTGCCAGGGCAGACGTACGAGGGAAGCCCCCTCGTGTGTCTACAGTTGGGGGCCTGACTTGCAGGGAGAGGGTTACTGTCACACTGTGCCCTGGGGCCAACTAGGCAAGAAAAAAAGGGGAACCTTTTTTAGGATGACTAAACTAGAATTCCAGAAGTAGAGTAAAGTTATCATGCCCTCAGGAGATTTTGCAATAGTTAAGAAATTGTTTCTACGGGTACTTTCTATGAGCACTGCTGCCAGGCTGGGTAAATTCCAAAGCGAGGCCAAAAACACATGACCTAAAGCCCACTGACACTTAGTGATCCAAAGCTAGGTGGCTAGGCGCCTCCATTTTCCTCCACTCTTCCTGCTCCGCCTCCATAGGGAACATATGGTTTACTCTTTAGGAGAAGCTACTTTTAATTCCAAAAAACGAATGTACTTGTATCCTTTACTGAAGGATGTGTGATTCAGGCAGCACGATTCTGATCTTTAAACCCAAAGGGCAGAACTGCACAAAAGAGAAAGGCAAGAACCGAAAGCATTTGGGCAAATGAGGAATCCATTTGCCCAGAGAAGAAACAAAAAAGAACTATAGGCATTTCTGTGCCCAAAGATGTCTCACTGGGTGTCATCAGAGGAACTTGGTGGAAGCAGCTGACATTACACTTGGCATTTCCCAAAAACCAAGTTGCCTTGGGAATAAATCCCATTTTTAGAGAAACTGCCTTTCCTTCTGGGAACTAACTTGCTTCTGTTTGGATTTTTTTTTTTTTTTTTTTTTTTTAAGATGAGTCACAAAGAAGTTCATAGAGAACCAAAATTTCACTTTGTCCTGCATTGTGGACACTGTCTGGGCAGAGAAAGCTATTGCCAGTAAGGGGTATGGCCCTTACTGAGAATGGGGTCTTATATAGTTTAGGGTTAGGGTTGGGACCCTTGTCATCTTTGGAAGAACATAGATTCATGGAGGACGGTTAATATGGAGGCCATACATAATGAAAAAAAAATAAAATTACTCAAATAACTATTTAAGATTCAAGTGGGAAGATTTTTAAGTGAGAGGAAATGTTTCATTCATCTGTTTTACAAGTTAGAAGCAGGAAACAGAAAACTCCATTTAATATGGAAAACAATTAAAAATAGATTCCAGTTCCATTCTCATCCAAGTTAATGTGTGTGGGGGGTGGGGGGGCTGGGGGAACTATGCAGTAGGCGAGCAGCGAGTCAAGAAAAGGAGAGGTTTGGTGCCCAGCTTTTTTTGAAACTCAGACTAAAAAGCCCTTTCTGCTCTAGGAAACAGCTTGACAACTTTACACTTCACACTGAAAAGGATTTTTATGAAGGGAAAGTTTCTCTCTCCATTGAATTCCAACTAGTAAAACCTGGGACTTAGAATCATCTCCTGAAATTTTAAAGCAGAAGGGTCAACAGATACAACTATTACCTCAAAGCGCTTCTGCTTTACCTAAGATGCCCCTTCAGAGAAGGGGAAGAACCAACTAGAAGCAGTAAGAGAAACAACAGAAAACAAACATGGAAACCCTCAGCAGAGCTGTATGGGGCCACGTAGCGTAAGGGACAAACAGCCACGTGAGCCTCACGTCCCCAGAGGGTGTTCGAAATGACAGCCCAGTGTGATAACTGCTGGCAAGAGTCAAGGCCAGTGAGTCATCAAGAGAAAGTCCAGTGCCTGCTTTAGAGGCCACAAAAACACGTTTGATATTTTATAAAGGTTTCCACCCGTTATGCTTTCTTTTTTTTTTAATTTTGGTACTCAAAATTTTGCTTTTTAGAAAACTCATGATGTCAAAGAACCACATGACCGGGGCGCCTGGGTGGCTCAGTCGTTAAGCGTCTGCCTTCGGCTCAGGTCAGGATCCCAGGGTCCTGGGATCGAGCCCCGCATCAGGCTCCCTGCTCTGCGGGAAGCCTGCTTCTCCATCTCCCACTCTCCCTGCTTGTGTTCCCTCTCTCGCGCTCTCTCTCTGTCAAATAAATAAATAAAATCTTAAAAAAAAAAAAAAAAGAACCACATGACTTATTAAAAGAGGTATTATTGTATGTAGATTTTCCAGGCAAAGCTCTGATCTGAATGCTCATGATGAGGAGTTAAGATGCACAGACTTTTCCCCTTCTGTCTTTTCTTTCTTTTTGGTGCTACCATCTGAAGACAACTGTGACTGCCCCAGGCGCGCAACACATGCTACACCAGCTTACTTATGCAGATATCCGACATCATTCCAAATCAGGGGCCTGTCTCCCTGCTGTGGGTCATGGGAGTAAACGGGGGGCAGACGGCCTTGGGGAAGGATGGGGTTTGTGAAAATTTCTGCGGAATGGCAGAATTCTTGCCCCCGGAAGTCACAGAACAGCTTTGTTAATGCCAGTGAGCTGGGGGCCCTCTGCGAAGGTCCCTTACCTCGATTGTGTTGCAAGAGTACAATAGTAGGATTGACAATTGTCGTAGAGGGGTAGGCAGATGATGGCTTGCTAACTGGTGCAGAGATTTGGGGATCAGTTCCAAGGTGGGATGAAGAAACTTCATTTAGTAGAGGACCTGAATCCTGAAAAGTGAACACACATTGTAACCAACTGTAAGTACATGAAATCTAATGTTAATGCTTTTTAAAAAGAAGAAATTTACAGCTTTACAAGGACCTTAATTATAAAAAGAAATGTAATCAATGAGACATCACTAATTCCAGTTAGAAATTTAATCTGGAAGGTTTAGTCTCTTTGTTGGTGTTAGTAAGGGTAGAGAGGGAAGGTGAGTGTTACTGGAAGTCTCAGCAATATCATTATTTTCACCTGGTAATAACTGTGGATCAATCCGGTTACTGAAAAAGGAAATTCAAAACAAAGTAGAACAACATGCAAGACTCATGCAATTCCAAATGTGATCCGAGAACGAGAGCTGGTTTAAGGGAAAAATCAGGAAAGTTTAGTACACTTGTCTAAAGAGACATGAGACAATGTGAGGACAAGAAGCCATCGATGTAAGAGTAGGGAAAAATTAAGTATTGGTCCTCCTGGAAAGCCACTCTTGTTATTTGCATCACTCAACAAACTTACTGGCACTTGCTTCTGAGATTTGGATGTTATCCGGTTCTACCCTGACATTTTTTTTTTTTTTCACTCTAGTATTGAGTGACAAAGATCTCTGAAGTGGTAAAGACTTATAAAAATTCGGACTTCAAAAACCTGAGGTTTCAGCTATAAAATCCAACAGAATCATTACTATTAAAATTACAATTTGCACGATGGGAATGATGGCAGTCTTTTTTAAAGACAGGAAAATAAGACCTCAATATGTAGTAAGGATACCTACACAGTTTCTTCTATCACACCTGTTTACAAAATTTCTATTTTGGAATTTACAGACCTCCAGCTGGAATGTCATTCTTAAGGAGTTTGAAAGGCAAGACTTTGATCATTACTCTCCAGATGAAAGTATGGCTCAAAGCAATTAGTATGCTCCAGAGATCAGCTTCTAAGCACCTGTGAGACAAAAGCCATGCCTCCCTTCCTCTTTTTTGACCCCTGCACCTAGCACAACACCCTGCAGACAGCAGGTGCTCGGTAAATAAACACCACCTGAATGACTGGAGCCATCTCTTTGCAAAGAGACCAGGGACAGCTCCCGACACACAGTAGGGGCTTCAGTCTAATTCTGAAAAGTGCCCTAATGTTGCAGCTGCTAGTTATGAGCAACAGCTCAATTTAGTGAATAAAAGCTTTCCCGAGACTCAAGAGGCATAACGTGATCTTGTTCAAAAGTGCTTCCTCTCCATTTTTTCATTTGTAAAGTAGAAAAAAATTACACTTGTCTTAATTTACTTCCTAAGTGATTTAATAAAGATAAATGATATATCCGTGAAAACTCTGCCATAATGCATCCAAGAAACACACACACACACACACACAAAATCAGGCGTGTGGCTCCTAAGGTATAAATGCTTATTGTGGTATCTGGATGGGTCATGTGAACATGAAACATTCCACAAAATTTTGTTCTGTGGCACAAGTCTTATTTCTGGAACATCACAAAAATGGCTCTTGACTAAAGAACCTGGATCAATTCACATGAATTTTCTTTTCCCCTCTTATTCTCAAATAGCTACAGATGGAGCAAATCTCAACTTGTGGCTTGGCCACCATCCCCAGGGGCTCCTGCTCTTCTTGACAGTTCTCACTGAGTGGAGGATCCCAAGCAGTTCCCTTTTTCACCTTACTGTTACCTGGGACCAAACCAGAAGTTATCAGGCCAGCTGAGGACTCCCCCAGAAGTCTATACCAGGCTGATCAGTCAGGTTTGAGAAACTGAGGACACTGTCCTAACTAGCCTGTTCTGGATCACCTGTAACAAAACTCGATATGCAAATCTAGGTCTATACAGATGATAAATTTTAGAATATACAACAAAACTACTCACGATTGTATACTAGGGCACTAAAAATTCTCGCTTTATATACTGCTCTAGAGAAATACTCTGTGCCAAAGGGAAGAATATCTATACCACCCTCCAAAACAAGAACAGCTTCTCAATTCATCTACAAGCTGGGTTGGAGGGAGGGGAGTGCATTAGAAACAATCTAGCAATTTCCTCCAACGGGATTGAGTTGCAAAGGATATCCAAAGCCCCTGGGCCACGTTTGCCTGAGTCCTGACCTAACTGCATTGTGTTGCATCTATAGATTTGCAGAGGACCCAGACCAGAATGAAGCCATCCCCAGCTCTGGTGTGCCTGGTATCTGGCTATAAGTTCTCCTACAAGCCAAAAAGAAGTTTCCCTGCCCTGCTTTTTGCATGACTGGCTTCAGTTTAATGAACCCTTAGAGCCAGTTTTGTAGGCACACACCTTTTCACAAAGGGGTGTTACTGAACATTTAGCTGCATCAGCCAATTACATGACCCACTGTATCTTGAAATGTGGTCCAAGGCCCCTCAGCATCAGAATCCCCAGGATGTGTGTTACCAGATCAGAGCCCCAGGCCCCTCTGCAGATCCACTCAATCAGGACTCTGAAGTACAACCTGGAGTTGACAACTTAAATGAGCTTTTTTGCCTCTCAGATAATCAATCCCATGTACACTAAGCTTGAGAGCCAATATGGTACCTAAGAAAAACCCTGAGAGCAAGGCCTGTGCCTTGTTCATAACCGTACCTACAGAATGTAGCAGAATGCCTGGAATATGGTAGGAGCTCATTAATTGCTAGTTAGCAAATAACTTATTTTTGAGCGACTCTGGCCCCCATTTGCGAGGGCAAGTCCTCGACAACGTAGCAAACGGTTATTGAGTGCTCTCTCCATCGGAAGTGCTATCCTAGGAACTTGAACATACTCGGTCCCCCTGCACCCCACAGGCCTATGGAGTAGATCCATGCATTCGCATTCTACAATTCACTCTAAGGTTCTCAGATCCTCTCGATTCCCAGGGCTCCTGAGGAGAAGAAAGACTGGGTACCCTGATTTAGCTTTTCCTCTAAAGCACGTGGACTCTCCCACCTACAATGGGGACTCATCCTTCACGGGATGGGACCTGAGGTGTCAGGGCCCTTGACCTTCACGCGACCCCTGGAGCAACATTTTGCCACAAAGGCCCCTGGGAGCCACTAGTCAGGGGCCCTAGCAATTCTCTGCCTTTGGAGAAAACAGTCCTAACATCTGTGCAGGGCTTTTAGATCCATTTACTCAATTAAACTCAACTCCCTCATTTTTTTTTTTTTTTTAAACTACGCTCTGCCATCAGTATACATAAAAGAGTTTACTTGCTAACTCAACAAAAGAGGGAATCTCTTCCTCCCCTGGAGGCTCACTGCTCCCTGGTGGAGAGAATGCCGTCGGCTTTCCCACACGGCTCTTCAGCTTTCCTCGGCTCTCAACACCGCATCTGCTTGGCCTCTCAAGAGCATCACAAGCCAAAGGAAAGGCCACGGAGGTTCTCGGAGGGAAAACGGAGTTCTTTCAGCAAGATGTGCATTCCGAACAGGACAGACAGGAAGAGGGACGTGAGGGGCTCGTGAGCAGCTGTAGGAGACCACACACACGCGCGCAGGAGGCATGCACTCTGGGGGAAGCAAACAGGGTCCGGTGACCACACGAGCACAGTGGCAGCGGACACGTCCCTCACGACTTAGTACTTCAGTGAGAAAGGGGTTTTTCACTGCCAGGAGCAGACATTCAGGAAAGCCGTGAGGAGGGGATTCCAGAAGCTTACGGTACTTGAAACAGCTCCCGTGAGGTCAGGCTCCGAGGCTCTGTGGAGGCCCTCCGGGACCGGAGGGACCAGCGGAGGAGGTGGTGAGAAGGATGGTGGTGTCTGGCTAACGGGGGGGTGGGGGCCAGGAGCGCTGGCTGGCTGGCTGTGGTGGGACCGCCTCTGCAGACGAGGGGGAATGAAATCATCTAGAGTCGGGAAGGTCAGAGGTGAGCCGGCAGGGGCGGTCGCCGGGCCTGGGGGGCCAAGAGGCCCCAGAGATGCTGGAGGTCTGGCTGTGCCTTCTTGCCCTCTGTTGGTATTAACCAGGTAGAGAGGGACAACTATTATCTCAGGCTGGGCTGAACTGGAGAAAGTGGCATCCTGTAGGAAATAAGGGGGTCGTTACGTAAAGGGGCACGGCAGGGAAGAAGGAATTCCATATTTAAACAGTTGAGACTGGACATGCAGTGATGTACTCTGACAACTATTTAATCGGTGCCCATTCCTCAGAGTACATGAGACAGTCAGTGCTAGCCAGCTGGCCTCCTGACACTCCATGACACAGAGGGAACCCCATCCAAGTTGACTTTCCATCCATCTATTTTTGAATCCTTTTAACACTTTAGAGAGAGAGAAAGAGAACAGCAGAACAGGCAGACAGGCTGTGTTTAGCCCCCCAGCTGCTTGCAGAGCCTGAAAGCTTGGGAGCAAATACAGTTTCTTTGGCCCCTTGTGATAAAATATCGACACCCCGTATCTCAGCCCATTAGTCTACGGATCTCACACTGCGGCATACTTACATACTACCAGGGAAGAGAGAGGGGGACAAAGAGGGCTGTGCCAAGGTGTTTAGAGAGCAGAATTCGGGACTCAGGCTGCGGCAATGTTGACAAGGAGAGGGAGGAGAGGCTGCTCAGAAAACAAGTGAGCTGCCTCCCCGAGTTTGGAGAGCGATGGTGTAGAAGACACATAAACATTCCTCATTCCTTGCCTTGGCTGGATAACACGGCTGCAAAAGGTAAGGTTCTTTTCTCTTCCGGTTTTCGGGAGCAGAGGAAAGCTGGGGGCCTAACACAGGTGGTCTCGCCGCGTCTGGGAACGGAGGCCGAGCGCACAGGGAAGGGCTCGCACCCCGGTTAGCGGCAGCTTTACGGATGTCAAAGAAGAGCTGGGGGGGGTCAGGAGGAGCAGAGGGTGGCGTCCCTGTGCCGGCTGTGAGGGACACAATGCTGGGTGCGCGAGCGCCTGCAGCTTCCAAGGGAGTGCCCGTGGCTGGGTCATGCGCAACGCGAGAGGCGTCTTCCACTGCCCCCCGGCAGATGTTATTGGATAAACAAGGGACGTATAAGCTGCTGACCTTTTTATTCCCATCTGCCTCATGACGTGGGTTAGAGCTCACATTCTCACTGTAAACTGTCCTGGTGGCCACATGGTGCTGCCGGGGCTGGGAGGAAGCACCGGGGAACATGGAACCTGGAAGCGAGGGCCCCGGGCGCGACACACCTTTGGGGACGAGCTGGGGTCGTGAGGGCCTCTGCTGGCTGGGGGTGCTGGGGGGCACGTAAGGCTTTGGTGAGCTCAGGTAGAGGGAGTCCTTGGAGGTACTATGGATGGTGGGATGCTGCCATGCAAAGCGGTCTTTAGGGAGAGGAGGCCGAGGGGGAGAGAGAACCTTTAGCATTGTTTTCAAGAGACAGCATGAAAATGGGGAAAAAAGAAAGAGGAGGGAAATGGAAAGAAGGACCACCATTAGAAATAACACCATAACACGATCTGAAGAAAAACAATTCTTGACATATTTTTAAGCAAACCCAGAGCTTAGCACTCCTCTAGGTCCTGACACTTCTCCTCCGGGTGAAGCCAAGGGCTGAATCATACTCACCTGGAGCGGCAGGCCTGACTCACATCTCAGCCCGGGAGAGGTCGTGGGCTCAGTCAGTTTGACAGCGATCCTTGGCTGACCTGCACCCTTTGTTAGCCCTCCTGACTGACGGGTGCCCAAGGGCTCAAGGCTGGGGCAAGAGGCCCCAGCGCCCCCTCAGTTTTCTCACTCTCTTTTCCTCAAAGATTTCTCTCTCCATGCCCTTCACGCTAAAAGTTTAAGTTCACTGAAACGCTTGAATGTCTTTCATTCTCTTCCCTTAGGAAATAGAGAATTGGAAGAATCATCCTTATTTGTGTTCACAGGAGACAGATGTCTTAATTGAATCACTGAGATTCAGCACTCAATTCCATAAGCATAACAAATTAAAGCTTACCAAGAAGAGAATGCTAAGGATTTAGAATCCACCTGTGCTCTTTTCTCAGAGGAAGCAATTTGATGGAACTAATTATTAGGAGGAAGACAGGCATGAGATTAAAAGCACGTAGTCTCCCGTTCCGATGCACAGAGAACAAAGGGACCAGGCCACGAAGCACTTGATTTGCCTACCGAATTGGACTGTGCCTGGTTCATCCAATTCCAGCCCCTTCCTCAGACAATCCCACAGTGGGGTGACCGGCCTCACACTCCTGGCTTAAGTAAGCCCAAAGCTCTGGTTCCAGGCTGAGAGTTAGGAAGCTGTAGGTCACATCTCATTCCCTCCACACAGCTCCCAGCTCCTCCGTGGGTCTCAGTGGGGCAGAGGAAACGGGGTAAATCTCCAGAATGATCCTCATTTCAGTGAGAACCATCTGTCAATCATGGCTCAACTAGAAATTAGACCAGAAAATGAGAAGTTTCTTTTCCTAGTGTTATGGATTAAATGTGCATGTCCCCCCAAAGTTCATATATTGAACCCCTGGCCCCAAGTGATGGTGTCTAGAGGTGGAGCCTGTAGGAGATAATTAGGGTGAGATGGGGTTATGAAGGTGGGGCCCCCATGATAGGGCCTTAGTGTCCTTAGAAGAAGAGAGACCAGAGCTCACTCCACCAGGTGAGGACACAGTGAGAAGGTGGTTGTCTACATGTCTGGAAGAGCACCCCAACTAGGAACCAAACCAACTAGCACCTTGACTTTGGACTTCCCAGCCTCCAGAACTGGAGAAATAAATGTCTGTTGTTTAAGACACCTGCTTGTGGTATTTTGTTATAGCAGCCTAAGCTAAGACAACTAGATTTTCCTCACTGCTTCCTATCTTTAAAGATAGCCCAGTACTGGGGCGCCTGGGTGGCTCAGTTGTTAAGCGTCTGCCTTCGGCTCAGGTCATGATCCCAGGGTCCTGGGATCAAGCCCCACATCGGGCTCCCTGCTTGGTGGGAAGCCTGCTTCTCCCTCTCCCACTCCCCCTGCTTGTGTTCCCTCTCTCGCTGTGTCTCTCTCTGTCAAATAAATAAATAAAATCTTAAAAAAAAAAAAAAGCCCAGTACTAGAGGAAAACCAGAATGTCCTCTAAACGGCACAGGTCACGTGTATTACGAGTTTGGTCACTACCTGGTAAATGGGTTATAACCAAAAACTGGGAGAGTGCAAGGGTGTGGGTCTGTTTGGGGGTTTTTATTTTATTTTTTGTGGACTGCAGGTAGAAAGGGGAAGGGTGAATAGGTGAGAAATCAAGTTTTTTGAGTGTGGATTAGAATATCAGCCCCAGAAACAGTAAGCAACCTATCCCATAACAAACTCAGTTTTCAAGCTACAAATAACCCAGATCGAGAAGAAATGATCTGGATACCCTAGGTTAACTCGATGCCTATCCTTCCCACAGGGTGTCCATGACAGTGCCAGCAGAATGAGGCCATGTGCACCAGCCAAGAACACAAACCGAACGGCCTCTCTTCAGTAGTTAGCAGGAGGAAAACCCTCCAGCTGGGACATACTGGGTTTCCGTGAACTTACACTGGAGGTTGGGGCATGCCTCAGACTGAACAATGCTCTCTAGAAACAAAACACTCGAACTAGCACGCAGCAAAGGGACTACAGGCTAGGCTGAGTGAGAGCTGTCAGGGAGGTAAGCAAAAGACAATTCTGAATTTGGCTCAGATTTATTTACTTTTACTTTGA
This sequence comes from Neomonachus schauinslandi, assembly GCF_002201575.2. NCBI lineage: Eukaryota > Metazoa > Chordata > Mammalia > Carnivora > Phocidae > Neomonachus > Neomonachus schauinslandi. Next base: position 122,345,316 of record NC_058408.1, read on the forward strand.
GCTCGAGTGTCCCACGTGTGATTCCTTCTTGTCCAAAGATAGAAATCTGTTTCAATGAGTTTTTAACTTAATTTGGTTATGGCCATAAAAGGTGCCAGGGTTGCATTACATCAGGCACAAGCCTTCCTGGGGCTTTGACCCTGTAGAGAGGACGCTTCCCTAGAGTGTTGACAATGCACTCAGAGCCAAAGGCCTTCCTGTCCTAAAGGAGGAGGGGGATAGGCACCGTCACTTTATAAGGAACTACTTTCTGATTTATTGTAAACATTGTAGGAACTAAATAGGCCGTTTCCATTCCTGCCTAGCTGGCTACTAATGAAATCCCATTTATCTTTGTAGAAGGTGGGGACAGGGAAGAAATGGGGCTGCTTGAAGAATCGGATATGTTCCTAGTTGATATAGTTCCAGAAACTACCAATCTCTGCCTCCACTGGTGACCACACGATGATGCTGTCAGAGAGAAGGAAGCCCTGGTTCCCCGTTCCTGGAGGGGAGGAGAGAGGGACAGCAGGTCCAGGCTAGCAGGAGGGAAGGCAGCAAATGGAAGCACCAGGAGACAGGACTGCCCTCTGGCCCCTGGGTCTCCGGTACCCCAATTCACTCCTTATAAGGAGATGCGAGGCCTGTGGGACTCTAAAAACTGTCTTCATCTGAAGCCGAGCCAAGGCAGTCACCAGCCCAGCCCACCTGCTTCTGTCTGAGCCAGTGTATACTTACAGCTCTGGCAATGGCTTTAGGGACAAGAAGCCATTTTTGCATTCAGAAAACAAATCCAAGAAATAATGCATGACCTAAAGTTCTTGAAAGTTGGGTGGCCAATTTTACACTGAATATACAGAATAAAACCTCTGTATCACCAATCTGCCAGGTTCCCTTGAAGACAACCCAGTAAAAAAAAAAAATTCTTGGATAGTGACAGACAAAAAAATACACGGTTTGTAGGGGCGCCTGGGTGGCTCAATCGGTTGAGCGTCCAACTCTTGATTTCAGCTCAGGTTGTGATCTCAGGGTCATGATATCGAGCCCCACATCTGGCTCCGCACTCAGTGGGGAGTCTGCTTGATGATTCTCTCCCTCTGCCCACCACCCCCCACTCTCTCTCTCTCTAAAATAAATCTAAAAAAGAAAATACACTATTTATAGGCAATACTACAGGATGTTCACCCTATGATAAGGCTCACCCTTATAAACCCCTTGAACGCAATGTTTAACATCATGATCTGAACACAATGAATGCTCAATGAAGCTGTAGTAAATAAATTATTTAAGAGGAATTTTTATATATTCACACGCTTTTAAAATGATCTCTTTAGAAGAGCTGTCTAAGAAGCTAAAAGGAACCTTTGGGCTAAGGCACTGATAGGGGAGGAGGATGTCCTTCCAAATTTGCCTTGGATTAATTAGCACCATTTCCTAACCCGGACAGGTGCCAATGGTATCCAATTCCTGCGACCGCAGAGACAGGAGCCTGGCGGCAGCAACTGACACACCAATAAAGGTCTGGGAAGCTGAACGGCGATGGCAAGTCATTTACTGCACGGCTGGGGCCCATGAGGGCCTCAGGAGGCCGGGCACACTTGTGGCTGGGCCTAGGGGAGACAAGCACGGCAGGGGCGGGAGGGCTTAGCGGGGCTGTGCAGAGACACCTCGAAGCCCAGAAAGACAGGGTCTGCAGGGAGGAAGGAAGACGTCATCTCTGACTCGGTTGCGTTTCAGAGGCGGGTGCAATTCTATGCCCTCAGGAGCAGGAGCAAGGGGATCACTGGAGAAGTGGGGTGGGAACCAGGGTGGCGTTTGGAATCCCCAGGCCCCTGTGAGGTCTTGGAGCACCTTCCCAGAAGACAGGCCCAGGGAAGTGGACCACACAAGGAACACGGTCCCGCCACATTTTTTTGAGCAGCACAGCTTGCTTTAAAAGAAAGTACTGCTCCGTTCCATGGATGTTACTCCTATGTAAAAAAACCCACTCTTCATGTATCTCCTGAGTTAAAACAGGGGCTATTCTTTCATCAAAATGGCAGAGTAGCCACAGGGAGAGGAAGGAAGAACGATCAGGAAAACAACTTAGGGGAAAGACTTGAGCAAAATTATCCCTCCCCCAAGCTGTCCAACCTCAGGGGTTGCCGTGGGCTGCTGGATTCGGGGCCGGCAACAGCTACCTGATCGTCATCTATAAGGCTAGAGTTGCTGGAACTCTTAAAGCAAATTAACGGAATAAACACGAGAGTGTACTCTTGACTACCCTATTCCAGAGTATTTAACACAACAGGCTCACACCTCCCCGCTCCACCGCTTACTCAGGGCTAAACAGAGTCCCTCCTTCAGAACATTTCCACGTGTGTTTCAGACCTAGAAAACACTGGGCTTAAATTTCCTATTCCCTGGTATGGACCATCCTCATCCATGCCTCTGCGACCCTTGATCCCCAACTTTTCACTCACTCTGGTCCTCGCAGAGCTTTTCCCGAGTTGGCCAAAAGCGCGACTCAGAACCTAGTCCATTATCCAGCCAGGCAAGCAGGAGGTCACAAGCGTAGACTCAGAAGAGGTGCCGCTCACCAGTCCCCACCCCACCCCCGGCACACGCCTACCTGGGGCTTGTCGGCAGGAAGGTTGGGATGCACGCTTCTGTAGCCCTTGGCAGCAAGTGAGGAGGGCTGGGCGTTTCCATTGGCATCAGCACTGGAAGAAAGCCTCCACTCATCTGAGAGATGGGGGAAAAAAAAGAAAGCAAGCCCTCACTCAGAGGTAACACTCCCTGGTTCACCTCTAACCGAAGTCCCTGGTGGAAGGCAGGGGCAGAAAGAATGCAAGAGCAGTCCTACCTGCTGAGGGAGTCTCTGAGTCCAGAACTACGTGCGGTGCAGAAAGAATGAAAACAAGAAGAAAAAGGGACAAACAGAAATGGTTACACTTGGAGGAAATAAGCATGTACCGCAGAGAAAGAGGAAAATCCAGCACCCCGTTGCCGGACACAAAATGCTCTCAGTCACGATGGCCTAATTACCATAGGAACCCACTCTAAACCACGATGTGCTCACAGGCACTGACCTTTGAAAACACAAGGCTCACATTCACAGTAATGAAGAAACAATTGTTCCTTGACATTCTTATTTTACGGACAAAAAGGCAACAGAACTCTCCCCTGCCGGGTCCCCAGTAACTCCCATTCCCCTTCTCCAACCCTGATGTGGGCTGGGAATGACCTCTCCTCATTAGCAGGCTGGGCTAATGAACAGACACGGGAGAGGGAGAAGTAGATAAGCACTTTTTCTGTGGCAACGGGCGACTGGCGCTGGGCTAGGGGGAGAGCATGATTTAAGCCCAGAGGTATCTGCTGTGATAAGGACTTTTTTTTTCTCCCTGCCTGCTTCTCTTCTTTCCATTTAAATGAGCCACATAAACAACTCAAAATTGAATCACCCTGAGTTTTCATCACGCTACAAGGCACCCTTGTCTCCCTTTAGCTGGCTACCACCCTGCCCTCCCAGCCATGCCCAGCACATCTCAGAGGCCCTGAACCCCTCCTAACGTGAGCCCCCTCGCACCAAGAGGCAGCAGAGCACACGGGCTACCGGCTTGGCTGGGAAAGCAGTTGGACCTCAGCTCAAGTCGTGGATCCACCACTGATGGGCTCTGTGACTCTGAGCAAGTTCCAAGCCCGTTTTCTCATCTGAAAAGTGGGGATAATGAAATGCCTGCTTCCCAAGTGTTGCTGTAAGGATTAAATGACATAATGCATGAGAAATGCTTAGCACGGTGCCTGCCAGAGCTCAGTCAATGTTTGCTATTTATCATCTTCCGCATCATCTCATCTCTCCGCTCTATCCTCCACCTAGCCCGGAGCTCAGCACACTTTCTGCAAAGGGCCAGACAGTATTTTAGGGCCGTATGGTAGCAGTCGCAACCATTCAACCCTGCTGTCCTATAGCACAAAAGCAGCCACAGATAATATGTAAATGAATGAGTGTGGTGACACTGAAATTTGAATTTCATGTAATTTTCGTATGCATCTAATACCATTCCTCTTGTGATTTTCCTTTTATCCATTTTTTCCTAAAAACCATTCTTAGTTCATGGGCTGTACAAAAAATAGACATGGGCCAGATATGGCCCACAGGCCGGTTTGCCAACTCCTGAACTAGCCAACCCCTTAACTTCCTTCTTCGTGCCCTACCTACTCTTACCTTACCCGAGAATAGAGAGAGAGAGAGACTAACACAGCAGCTCTCACAGCCCCAACCCCATCTCCATGTGGATCCCTCCAGGACAAGAGTTGGGCTTTCCAGGTGGCAAGCTGAGATTTACCAATGTCACTGACCGCCAATCCAAGTGCCAGACACTGTTAGTCACTTCTGTACCTATTTCATATTTGATTTAGTCACACAACAGGTCTGCGGGGTAGGTGATCGCTCTACTTCATGGATGAGGAAACAGAGGCCAAGTGACTTGCCCAAAATCACACAGCCAGGAAACACAAAGTACTCAGCCTAGGTCTCCAGAATCCAGGGCAGCACTCTGCCCACCACCGTCAGCCACCTATGTTCCAGGGAGGTGGTGGGAGCCAAAAAGGAACAGAAGGCAAGGCAGAGGTAAAGGTTTCGGGTGATCTGCATCCAGGTACAACAGTTTGGCTGCATCAGAATCAGCAGAGCGCCTATTAGAACGGACTGTCTGCCTCCCCCCCCTGTTCCTGACTCAGTAGATAGGAGGTAAAGCCTGAACTGGACATGTCTAACATGTTTCCCAGGTGATGCTACAGTTGCCGGTCCACAGTCCACCTTTGAAAACCATGATAAAAGGAATACTCAAAGAATATCCTTTCTCTGGGAAACTGTTTTCTATTAACTTTTAACTATTCTGTATCCATTTTTGCTTTGTTTTCCCCTCTAAAACAGTTTTTACAGCGTGTTTCGGTTGTATGTTCCTTCAGCAGGTTGCCGGTTACATTTCTGTCACCCCCTTATGAACAATCCATAGGTATTTGTCTTCTCTTTCCAATCACGTAGCTGGGAAATTTACAGGACTTGAGTTTCACGCACATTACTGCAAGGTACTGGCTCCTGCAGCGGAAGCAGGCTGCTAACCACTGTGTATTTCCTTTTTCTCATCTATAAAATACGATCTGGACTCCATGGACACCTCACAGGGTTGCTGAAGATTCAGAGATCAGGCATGTGAAGGATGCTAAAAAAAATGACCATTTTTAACACTCACTGTAGCCTCCATCCAGATCCCTGGCCCAGAGGTTTCCTTACACATGGCAGGCCCTCAACCACTCGGTGACACAATGTGACAGAGGTGCCTGCACCCCACCCCCTTCCCGCATCCATCACCTTCTGTTACGTCTTCCTTTCTAAGTTCCTTCTTGTCCATCTCTGTCAAGTCATTCTACCAAATGTATTAGATCGACACATACACTGATCTCAATAGGTTCGGAGTGAGGGGCTATCCAGTGAAGGATGTGAGCTTTCTACATGGATATGGGGGCACATTATTTTGCATGCTCTTTGGTTCTTGGTTGGGTTGTTTCTATTCAGGTGGCGCTGACAAACAGATGTGTCGTGGACAGTTGAGAGGAGTCTGTCCCTCCAAAGCACTCGTCATGAAGGGACTACCATTTTGGCATCAGACTGCCTAGCTCGAGTCCTTGCTAAATGCACATCCTGCAGCAAATGACAGCCTCGCCTGTGAAATAAGGGGTTATCTACCTCTTTTGAGTCGTGAGGACTAAATGGGAACCTCCGGCTTAGTTAGTGCTTAGTAAAAATGGACTCCAAAGCATAAGGGAAAAAAGTTTCCCCAAACACAGAAATAAGTAGGAGTTGTTGACATCTGCTGTTTGATAAATAGCTTTGAGAACATAATATCCTTGGGGATCAACCCTCTTTTTCTTCTTATTCCAAGTCATTAAAACTGTTCCCCTCACCCTGCCCCAGAAAAGGCAGTTCCCAGGACCTCTCTAGGCATTCCTCTCTTCGTTACCAAAGGAGAGCCGAATTCCCAACATCCATCATCCTCTGTTACCTAGTCTTCTGAACCTTCAAGGTCGGCAGCAGCCCACAGTCACTTGCACCTGAGTGCAGCAGGTGAGATATTATATACATAATCATCAGTTATTAACTCTTGGTTGAGGAGGCTGTCAAAATGCTTCTTTCAGTGTCATCTCAATGCTCCTGAAGGGGGAGGAGCGTCTAGGAAAGCTGGATTCTAGATAGGTTTTGCAGCCCTGAAGAGACTGAGCCTTTCCAGGACAAGTATAATTTGTTTTATCTTATCTTTTCCTCTATCTCTTCTTTATACATAATCTTTTGTGGCCTGTGGCAACAGCCTCCTGATACTTTCTTTTCTCTCATTCTGTGCTAATTTCAATTTGGTCTGCTTTAAAGTTGTTCTGCTGATCAGTTCTTCTTGGGATCTTAGGACGACTTTTACTGAGTCAGATTTGATGTGTTCTAGTAGAGTATCCAAGAATTAGGTGAGGTGTTAAAAGTGGGCCTAATACTGTTCCAAATCTTTTTTGTGTTTATTTATTTATTTTTTATTCCTTACCCAAAAAGAAGTCTGGCCTTTGCCTTCTGGCAATTAATCTCTAAACCCCTGGAATGTCATCCTAGTGGGAGTGGTCTTTGTGCCAGATCAATAATGTGATTTATGGTGGGGGCTCTGAGTCATCAAGAGCTCAACCTCCTAATGGACTGGAGAGTAAGAGCAGCGGATAGAAATTCTGGACACAACAGCTCAGGAGAACTTCCTGGTTGACAATACTCGGAACATACTATCACATCTCAGTGCTGGGAATTAATACGTTCTGACTCCCTAGGAGAGGTCAACAGAAGGCCCCATGCTTGGTTCTTCCCTAGAGTCCATGCTGGGCTTCTTCTCTTAGCCAATATTAATCTGTATCCTCTCCCTGTAATAAACCATAACCATGAGTATAATAGCTTTCAATGAGTTCTTTGAGTCCTAGCAAATTATGAAACCTGAGGGTAGTTTCGGGAATCCCTTCAACTAGCATTTGGTGTCAGAAGTGAGGGTGTTCTCAGGGCGCCTTGGGCGGCTCAGTTGGTTAAGAATCCGACTCTTGATTTCAGGTCAGGTCATGATCTCAGGGTTGTGAGATCAAGCCCCATGTCGGGCTCCACGCTCAGCAGGGAGTCTGCCTGGCATTCTCTCCCTCTCCCTCTGCCCCTCCCGCCCCATAAATAAACAAATCTTAAAAAAAAAAAAAGAAGGAGTGAGGGTGTTCTCTTGTGGAGACTCTTCCTTCCAACTGCTTAGTTTGGCCCTCATTCTTGTACAGGCGTTCATAAAGGACTCTGAGTTACCGGGGGTAGAGAGTGTCTTTAACTGCTTCCATGTCCATTTTCTCATGATACCTTTTTGCTACTGCCATTTCTAGAGCACAAACCTGAGAGTCAAACCAGGGGAAATGTGTCGATTTAGTTCCAAAACTAACACGGTGGTCAAGAACCGGGTAGGAAGGACTGGAGCAAACTGGCACAGAATTAACAAGATGTTAAGGGTTGAACTGGATTTTGGCTTGCGGGTCAGAACACAGGGATTGATGGTCTTCAGGCTATACCAGACAGGAAGCTTCGTATCACACTCAGCAGTTCATTAGGCTCCGTGTCTCTTCTAGAATAACAAACACCCTGACCTGGGGACGTAGGTGGAGTCACCCTGAACCAGAAGAGCCAACACCCAGACCTGGCTGGGCAAATGCTATCAGGAAGCAGGGATAAGGTAATACCTCTCCCGGGGCAGGGCGTCAGCACTAAGATCACTGCAGTTCTTTCCAGATGCTTCTGACCCAAAAACCAAGGTCCACATTCAGAGATTAGGAGGCTGGTCAGGAAGCTGTGATTGGGGATCCAGAGTCAAGCTACCACTTGAGGGCTGGAGTCTAGAGGGTGGGTTTAAACTGGGCAACTCCAAGGGCTCCATCTCACTCCACCTCAGAGAGCACCTCCATCTTCCTAGTGTTTGTCTGGATGCACATGGTTCCCAAATCCGCACTCCAAACTCCAAATGTCTATTAGAAACTTCCTCCTAGAAGTCCTGCCCTTGCCCCGAAACTCAATATGGCAAACAATGGAATTCAACATTGCTTTCTCCCCCTCCATAAAGCCACTGTCTCCACAAATGCCACAGCCTTTCTCCGGGTCAAGCAGGGGAGGCAGTGCCTATGCAGCAGGGAGTCCACGTCTCCGTGCTCCTCACACACACCGCCCCGAGCCCTGCCACTTCACTCTTCCAAACGCACGTCCACCCTGGCCCTGTTCTTCATTCCCACTGCCCTCATGGCCTCTAGCTGAAATTACTGGAAGGCTTCCCCAGGCCTCCGGATGTGCATAGCTAGAATGGCTGCCATCAAAGAACACCTGCTGTGTGCTGGGCTCGGTGCTAAATCTTGGTGTGAAAGAGCTCCCTGAATCCCAGCAACTCTACCGAGGTCATTCCCATGTCATAGAGGAGGAAAGTGAAGCTCGCCAAGTTTGAATGAGTTGCCTACATCACAAAGATGGAAGCAGCAGAGCTGAGCCTCGAGAGAGGACTGTGTCACTGCAGAACTAGACCGTGTCTCACAGGATGAGGGAGATGGAGCAAGGACGGGGAACAGGAGACACTTCTGAAATGTGGGTGTCAAGGGGTCACGTAAGCAAAGAAGGTGCTGGGCAGTAGTACAAGACTGGAGCTTCCAGTCCGGGCAACTGATCAGCCACTTGTGGGCCTACTGGGAGGGAAGAAGGTGGTGAAGCTCGGGAGTGAGGCAGAGAGGAGGCAGGCGGAACAGCTAGGGGACAGATGCTGGCCCGGGTGACAGGGGAGAGAGCTGGACGCTACCTGACATCAGCTATCTGTGAAGGCACTGGGGGTAGGAAGCATGGAGGAGACACTTGCTGCCTCATATTTGGGCTCCCGGTCTGGGCTGGACATGGCTGCCTACAAATACTGCAGAAAGCTGTTTTCATGAGGCCTCTCCAGGCCCATGGACTCCCAGGCCCTGAGACAGGACTGAAGACTGGTGGGGGGGGGGGGGGGGGGATGTGGAGCAAGTTGTCATGCAGAGGCCCAGGTGCAGGGAGCAGAGAGGGATGAGAGGAGAGCTAGAGAGCCACACAGACACAGCCAGTCAGGCGCCAGCAAGATTCTGGCCAATGAGCAGTACGGGGAGAGGACAGGATCTCCAGCTGGAAGGTCCCATCCTGGAGTCCCATCCCCCCAGCGTTAACTCATTCCAGCCTCTTTGGTCTTCTCCCCTCTACTCAAACCCAGCTTGTCCCTTCCACCCAACCTGTCCTGGTATGTAATCTCGAATTTGTCCTTAGTGAGGGCGATTCTGCTTGTGTCAGGTTAATTCCCACACGGCCCAAGGTCACAGAGCATGTGGGAACTAGAAAGGCTTGGAAACCATCTTGCCCAGGTCCTTCATACTTTACCTGGGCTTCAAAGGTGTGGCTTCCCCATGGTCGGAAAGCACGGTGGATGAGCGGCCCACGCCTGACTCTTCTATTGCAGCAAATGGGCTTCTGTCCTCATCTGATGCACCCAGAATTACGCTCCTTTTCCCTCCCATCTCCCTATTTCTCACCACAATTCCCACGGACTACTTAGTGCCTGGCACATACATGATACTAAATGAATGTTTGCCGACTTGGGAGTCAATGATCTCCACTTATAAGGAGGAAAATAATCTACTAAAATCGATTTACTATAGAGGTGTGCGTGACTGATAGCTCTCCCCTAATTCTTCAGTGTATTCACATTTTAAAACAAGATATTTCTTCACCCAAATTAGCTGTCAGAATTCGTAAGATATAGAATTATTCGGAGACTAGGGAGCTTCCTAAAAGTGCTCACATCACTGCACGGTCCTGTAAACCCAAGCCCACAGATTGCCGGGGGAAGGCTACCCTTCAACGCTCCATGTTAGTGCCACCCGATAACCAGGAGGGGGAGCTCCAGGACCCTCTCCTCCCACTCGCACTACGTATTCATCCCCAGAGGAAGGGCCCTGCACTTGATAAGGTCATTTTATTGAGCCATGGGCTGTAGGTATGGTCTTTTTCATTTATCCCTGAGGATTCCCTCTTCCCCAAACACCCTTGGGAGCTGGATCTTCCCAAGTGGGCCAGGAGAAGCTGGATGAAGCTAGCCTTAGGAAGAAATGATTTTGCCTTCACTCCTTGGCCCCACCTTTCCAGGAGGGCTAGAGCGGGAGACGGCAGTGGGGCAAAAGGCAGGTATGGTTGGAGGAACACGGGGCCAAGAAGCAACTTTCAACCTATAGTGCTGGAGGCCACTTACGCCTTCCCTGAGACCAGGGAAAACGTAGCCCTCCACAGGGCACAGCATTATCAGAACGGGGACCGTGCTCAAACCCTAGCCTGGCTTCATCCTTGCCCAAGGATGCCTTGGTGCTAGTTGTAGGTGGCTGGCACAGGAAGTCAGCTTCCAGGATGCTGGCCATTGACCGGCTCCTTCCTTCAGGTTTCCATCTCATCACAACACACTGCTCCCCGCTGCACCAAAGCATCTGTGTGCCCCACCTCCTTTTGTCTCCAGTCCCAAGGAACTGGTCTTCACTCTCACTCCTTTTTTTCCTTCATTTCCTTCAAGAAGGAAAGGAAACTCCCCTTCCCTATAGCAGTAGCTCTCAAACGTGATCCTGGGACCAGCAGCATCCCAGCATGACCAGGAACTTGTCAGAAATGCAAACCCTCAGACACTAGCTCAGACCTGTAAGTGGGAATAACTGTAACTCCTAAAGCCCCGGCCTGGGGCCCAGCAGCCCGGCCTTTTACTCCAGGTGATTCTGATGCAGCTCAGGTGTGGGCACCAGTGCCATATGGAGCGGATTGGAGGGGAGGGGAGGGGTGCCCCACCCTAAGCTAGCTGTCCCTGTGAAATCTCAGTGTTTCTCAACTCCCAGAACACTTGGGGGGCTCTGGAAAACCCTCTCTAGAGAGGTCACAATAATCACAAGCATAACCTACTAATAGCAGCTAACGTCTAGGCAGGTGCAAAAACCTCACACACTCCACGCTCACAGTAATGCTCGGAGGCAGGTGCAATTATCAAGCCCTTTCTACAGAGGACACCACTAGGGCTGAGACAGGGAACATCCTGTCCACTGCACGGCCACAGATGTGAACACAGATCTCTCGGGTTCCGAAGTCCCAGTCTCAACACCACTCTCTAGACACCCCGACCAGTGGAGCCAATTGGGAGGTGGGCTGCAGATGGGCTTCTTCTGTCTCCCGTAGCTCCCAGGGTGCAGTGACCTTGGAATGGCTCTTCTGCTCCTGCTGCTTCAGCTGCCGGGTCACCTCCCCAGGCCTGAGCCCTGCCCCTCCCCTCTTTTCCTGGGAGCCAGGTCAGTCAGGCACCTGCACTTCTCAACCTCCCTTGGCTTCACCCCCTCCACCGCCCCAGCCCTGCTTGGCCACTTAGAGCCAGCTCTCAAAAGCGGGGATGGCCACTGAGAAACCCAATCTCTAGCCCATCGCACCACTCCCCGCTCATGCAGCCTAAGCCACCTCTGTCCTCGAGAATGGAGTCTGTAGAGCCACCAGCCCTGTAACGAGGTTTCTCCTCATCTCTCCAGTCACCAGCTAACAAAGCGGTGGCCACTGCCATGCCTCTGCCTGAAGCAAGGGAGCACCTGGTAGTTTAGGGCACTGATCGTCACCCATCCCAGATGGAACGAGGTGCTGAGGGTTCCAGGGACCTCTGGGAGAATTGGGGGCAGCCTGTGAATGCACACCCTTCCAAGCAAAAGCAGGAGGGCCTCTTTCCCTCCCGGGGGGACTCTGAACCCCTCCCCCAGGCACAGGGGTCACACACCTGGTTTGCTTTCATGCTGCGGGGTTTCCTGAGGGCTCATGGGGCCGCTGCTCGGGATTTCCCTGTAGGAAGATGAGGCCCGGAGAGTCACCGCTCCCTTCCCAGTGCAGATTTTCGTAGGATCCATGTCTGAAAAGGAAAGATGCAAAGAGAAGCTGAATCCAAGGCTGTTGAAGGATTAAAGCAACAGTTAGCTGGCAACTCATGACAGCTGGGGAATGAGATGAACCTGCTTACAGCCACACAGTCTTATGGTCAATGTGATGGTCAATGAGAATTAATTTGTGGGTGGAGGAGAGAGACGAATCCCGTTTTCGGAGGTTTACCACACATCATGAGGTTCAGGGGAAATGGAGGTGACAATGAGTTCTGTGTAAGTTATAATTATCAGCTGAAAACATTTCAAAATGAAAGCAGGTTAATTCCTTTTATTAGATGAGGCTTAGATTGGTGAGTAGACTTCTGACCAATTAGTAAGGCATAATTCAAGAAAGAGTTGATGAGAGATTTCTCGAGCTTCCAGACCACCCTTCTAATGAAAGAGCAAGTTGGCAATATTGGGAATCAAGTTGTTCTGGGGAAAAAAAAATCACTGCTCCCTCTTCTCCAGTGGAAAAAGGAAAAAAAAAAACTTCTATCAGCAAGTCAAGACCCTTAAAATGATGATAGGATATACTGCCTGCGGAGAAAGATCATGGGTGAGAGCCTCACATTCCAAACTTAATGAAGAAAAGTCACACCAAAGAAAATGACAAGAAACACCAAATCCTTCAGTGAACAGTGTTTACTGCGCCCCCTGCCGAGTCTTCCCTGGGCCCTGACCTCTCCTACAGCTCACAATGGCCTAACACACTCAGGTCATCTTTCAGAATTCCATTGAGAAGGATTTCAAAACAGGCTTCAGAAGATCTGGATGCTCGGGCGCCTGGGTGGCTCAGTCGGTTAAGCGACTGCCTTCGGCTCAGGTCGTGATCCTGGAGTCCCGGGATCGAGTCCCGCATCGGGCTCCCTGCTCGGCGGGGAGCCTGCTTCTCCCTCTGACCCTCCTCCCTCTCATGCTCTCATTCTTGCTCTCAAATAAATAAAATCTTAAAAAAAAAAAAAAAAAGATCTGGATGCTCATCCTCTAGGAAAACCAGTGATGAGGAGTCAAGAAACTGACATAGATCACACAGTTCTAGAAGGCACGTGTTTCCTTCCGTGCAGCTCAGCTGAACTGAATGCCACAGTTCATGTTTATCAAATTGCTCACAGCACAGCCTGGATCTCTGACCTAAAATTGTCAAGGCTGGGATTATGGGGTAAGGCTTAAGGTGGGCAATGGGCAGGACGGAGGCTCAGACATCCACGCCTCCCCATTCCCGTGCCAGGGCAGAGAGAAGTACAGCCTCCTCTCTCCTCCTTTCCAGTCCAGCAGCCTCTCCAACAACTCAGACGGACCGACCACTGGTGTTACAGAAGAGAACAGATCTGCCCCATCAGCACCTCTTCCCATTGAAAGCAAAGCACAAAAAGACAGTGTGTGGCAGAGCAGGCAGTGACCTTGGTGGGCACGTGACTTGTCCAACCCTATCAAGAGGATAAGTGACTGAGGTCACAAAAGTACTGGGAAAACTGATTCATGGCCTTTTCAAAAAGCATGAGCTGCAAAATGACAAATCCAGCCCATCCTAGGCTCCCGGATGCATGGCCAGATCTGCCCAACTCCGGAGAGCACCACTGGGATAAAGCACCACCTGGGCCTTGCTTGTGCCATTTCGCACAGAAGGAAGCTGTCTGTCAGAGCTGACACCTGAGCGGCAGCCCCTCCTCGGACAGGAGCAGCAGGAAGGGACTGCAGGTGAAGTCGGGGCTTGGGGGAGCACAGCAGTGCATCTAGGATTGGCATCTAAAGCAGCTACTTCAAGTTCGGCCCAACTCAGAGGTTCCCTATGTAAACACGTTAATTCTCGGGGAGACTGAAGTTGTAAATAAAGCATTGGGAGCTGGAAGCCTCCAGGGAGAGCCATGTACTGCATGCACCTCCATGTATCACGTACCCCACGTACCAGAGACCTGTACCAGGGTAAGTCATGCAGCCTCTGGACTGACCCTTCTCCTAAAGAGAGGAGGGGCAAGGCATCTCTCAGTATTCCTCTAGACATGCTGCCTCACAAAACACACACACACACGTACACACACACGCACGCACGCACGCACGGACAGGAAGAAAGGAAACCAGCTAAGGACGTGAGAGGGAAGAGCTCCTAAACATGCAAGAATTAAGCCTCCAAGTCTTTGTTAGAAGGAAAGGAAGGAAAACCATGCATGATCTGCTACTAATTAAAAAAAAGAAACCAACCCAAGGAGAGATACCTGGAGGGAGTACCAGGCCTGAAGAGCTTTTCACTGTCTTCACGGGAATTATTTTAACAGCAGAAATAGAGCGTGCACGTAAAGGGTCGGCAGTTGCTGAAAACACAAAAGGGTAAATGGTGCATCCAGAAAGAACATTTGGGAAACACTCAGGCAGTTGAGGAACTGGGCAGGGACAATAGGAGGAAGTCGCCCACACAAAAAGAACAATGCGAAGAGCAGTAGATGCGGTCATTTAAAATAACCTGCTTTCTCTCTCCAGAGTTCCCTGCCGAGATGGCAGAACCCCGTCCCCCGTCACCCATACGCAGTTGGTCAGTGTTTATCTGTGCCTCCTGCCACACCAGGAACGTGCCAAGCCTCTGGACAAAAAGATTTCCAGACAGGCAGATGGCCTGGCACACAGTGGGAGGGGAGAGCCCCCAGGGTCCGAGGGGCCCTGGGAGAAGGCCGGGGTGTCTGTGCTGGGGGCAGGGCCGCGAGGAAGAGAGCCCTGGCTCAGGCCCCTGATGAGTGCGGGAGGGAAGGGAACAAGCTGGTGAGCTGCCTGGGCCCCTCAGACATCACGGCTGCCTCCCCACCATCACAACTTCTGGGGTCCTTCCTGTGCCTGTGGACCCTGACCACCATGGTCCTCTGTCCCCGAGCAAATCAGAACCTCCATCTGTTGGGCAGCAGATGCTCTTGCTTAAACCCAGCCTTTCCTGGACAAGAGGTTGCCAGGTGTCCAGTGCATGCTCAAGACTCTGGGCAGCATCCACGTACACATCCCGGGATCCTGACACCTGGCCAGGCCGCCAGAGAACCAGCAGAACTGCCTGGGATGTGGCTGGGGCTGCTGTCCTCATATCCTGGGTGACCCTACTTCTCCCTCTGAAGGCTTCCCTGGACCCCCCACCTCCCCAGATCCTGAAGTCTCAATGGTGGCACAGCCCCAAACCCTCCTTCTCACAGCCTGTGGGGAAGCCTCCCCTCACCCTGTCTCTCCAATGGCAGCAAGGAGAGATGGAGTTCAGGCGCTATGGCACCAGGGTCACCCCAATGAGCAACACTCAGAGGTCTTCTGGCCCCACATCTACAAAATAATTGGGGGGTAAGGGCTGTTTGGGAAGCAAGACCTGTCAAGGGGACAGGAGGGAGATAGGACCCTCAACCACAGAGAGTTCACTTTCCAGCCCATCACGCTGCCGCCTCATAAGGAGGTCACGTAGCCCACGGCCATCAATAACTAAGTAGACAATAACAACAGTGCATGTACTGAGATACAAACATGCTTGCACAGCGATCCTGTTGCCTGCTCCTTATGACCACGTAGGAGACTGGCCAGTGGGAGATTCTTGTTACCACTTTCAGAGGAAGAAGCAAGAGGCTGAGCTACTCAGAGTCATCCAGCTCCTAGGTGAAGAGGCTGGAGCTCAGCTGTCCAGGGACCTGGCTCAGTGACTTCCCCAGGCCGCCATGACGACCTTTGGGTTACATCTGCTGTCTCCTTTCCAAAGGAGGGTTGAGTCTATTGAGTTGAGAATGGAATCCGCGCCCACCTGCCACCCTCTTCCACACCCCTGAAGTCTGCTCTGTGAATGAATTCACGGGGATGGGGTTGACGGCCCCATAGGTTTTACAAACATCAGAGCCCCCAGCCCTCCCCATGCTCCCTGGATGCTGAAACATGCCCCTGGGGCCACTCCTCAGGCACTGCCCTCATCACCCCCAAGTGTGACTTAGCCAAGATTGCCCAAGGCCCTGAGAACACATCCCGCACCGTGAGTGGAAAAGGGTGGTCGGGGAGGGAAGCAAGGAGCACAGAGCAGCAGGACACCTGCCACAGAGGAACCGACCCCCAAACTAACCGGGCCCCCTGTTCCCTAGCTCCTCCCGTGCTCTGTACCTTCCCTTCCCAGCTGCTCCTCCTGACTTCACACTTTTCCTTGTCACAAGAGGACTACTTGGCTGAACCAGATGGAAATTACAAAGGCCAAACATGTCACATTCCGAAATTATTCTTTGCGAGATGGTGCATTTTGACTTGAATGCCCAATGACAGGACTTTTGCCCCCTCCTCTCTTGGATGCCATAAAATTTAGCAGGATGAGCATGGATGGAATCACTAAAACCCAGAATTTGAAGCAGAACATCTCATTCCCTCATTTTCTAGATAAGGGGACTCACACCCATAAAGATAATGGACCTCCCCAGATGTCCGTCTGTGAGCAGCAGAAGCGGAATGCGAGTCCGTACCTCATCGCTCGGCCCATGCCACACTGAGGAAGTGACATGGGAGCCTTGGAGCCTGGCTACATGGGCAGCCATGTTGAGAGGCTGTGGAGGAGAGACCACAGGGCAAACGGGACCTCAACAGTCATCTTATCCATCACTCACTTCCCACTTAAATCTTCTGTCCTGAAATTTTTTAAAAACTGAAAATCGAGGATGCACATGGAACTAATGTCACGGAAATGACTGATTTCAGCAATCAGAGGTTCTTGCCTCCGGGGCAGGACTGTGGACGCGTCACTACTTACCGCCACTGAAGGTAAAATGTCAGGTAAGGGAGACTCCACGTCGATAAATGCCGTTTGCACCAGGCGAAGGCCTCGGTCGGTGTACTTGACCTATTGTTATCCACATTCCGGGAGTGAGGGACAGGTTTTATTACCATGTGACCTCACGGTGGGAAAGAGTGGCCTCAGACCCATGAGATGCAAGAACATGCTCCCAGTCTCAAAGTCGGCACAGGAAACAGGTCTCTGGTTCACAGCCTGATGCGACCAGTGACTGCTCGTACCAGGCCAGTGGCCCTGGCCCCACATACTCTGTTCCATCTAGAACTGCTTCCTAATACCCAGCCGGGCTTCCCTTCAAGAGCTTACCTTTGTCCTGCCCATTGCTGCCTGGCGCCAACCCGTTGACCACGGCTTTAGAAGCACCAACGTCACATTCTGAAAGAGAGACAAAGAGCACAAGGCTTGGGATTCTCTCTCCCCAACATTTATTGAGTCCTGCATGTGTGACATGCTGGGGACATGCTGGCTTTCTCAGGTGCCCCCTCAGGCGCCATGGGAGAATTCTGAGAACACTGTGTGGCTTGAACCAGGAGAGAACCCAAGAGCTGTTTGGGGATGGGAAGTATGTGGTAGGTGATGTAAATTCTCCCACCGTCTCGCTATGGCTTCATTTCTGACATTTTTTAAAAATCTGCTTCATTCCCTCAAAATGGCATCTCCTGACTGACAAAGGCTTATCTACTCACCGGAAGGCCAGCTCAATCGCATCCCTGAGCATCCAGAGTGAGAGCTGTCAGAGGACAGAGACCTCAGGCTCTTTGACACTTTCCTTCACCCACCCACGTCCCCCATCATCAGAAGCATGCTATCCATCCCCTGGAATGTCTCTGGACACTACCCCTCGCCCCCCCACCCCCACTGCGGCTCTTCTGTTACTGTCCCAGAGATGACCTGGCTTCCCCACCGCTCCCCCGTGTCTTCATTCTGTCCCTTCTCCACCCCCACTGTCAGTCTGCATCCAGACAGCACTTTCTAGCTCCTGATCCAACCATGGCCCTCCCCGGGTTAAAAAGCCCCAGGGTGCAGGACAGACGAAAACGAAACAGGACAATGCAATAGGATCTTCTACGACAACTCAGTATATTTTAAGTAGATGGTATTTCATCTCTGTTTTAAAAATAAAAATATTGGGGTTTAGTTGGGAATTCAATCATGCATATGAGGAAAAAAATCATCCACGAGGAGAAAACGTATTCCGAGTTCCCTCAAATGTACAAATGATTGTTTGGAATATAATTTTTTCGGTAAGTTGTAGGACTTATATCTTGGCCTACCTGGTTATATTTAAATTAACTGATCTTCCTGATAATTAAAAGCAAGCAAGCAAACAAGCCCCAGTGGCCAGCAGCTACCTAGGGGACAAAGCCTGGGCAATTCACACTGGATTCTGGGCTCTCCTAACCACTGGTCCTATAGCCTTTTCCTGCTCTGTTTCCCTCCTCCCCTGCCCGCCATGCCCATCTCCTCATAACCCCTGAGCTTGTCAGATATGAACTTCCAGACCTTTAGGCTTGGTTCCTACAAGACCCACACCAGGAATGCCTCCTCTGCTTTCCTTACCTTGGGGAAATCCTGTGCCTCCTCGAGGCTTGCTTACCGCAAATGTCACCTCCTCTAGGTCAATGGAGACCTTTCCAAGTTCTGCTCAGCTAAAGGCACTGAGAGCAGCCTAAGACCCACCTGTGTGGTTTGGAGTAACCCCACCCCCACCCCCCACCAGCCAAGAGCTAACCAAGCCACAAATATAATCATAACAGCCATGGTTTCTTAAACATCTATTTGTCCGGATCTGAGGATCCACGTTAACATTCCGTAAGTAGCATCTCATTTTTATCCTTCAGACCCAGTCCCCTGGAGCTGGGAGTCAAGAACTCCTATTTCACAGATAAGAAATTTGAAGCGCAGAGAGGATGCCAGGCCCGTCCAAGATCACTACGCTGGGGTCTCCAATCTGGTCTGCTCCATCCCCCAGGGCATCTTCTTGCCCCCAACAGGGAGAAACATTTTTTATTTTTAAAATAAAAAATGGCTCCTATATAGTCTATAATACAAACTAAATATATTCTATATGAAAGAGCTTATATACTATCTCCCCAAATGCTGGGACTGAAGCCCTGTCCCAAAACCCGGTGGCTCCCCTGGCTGAGACTAGGTCACCTACCTAGGCTCCCAACAATCAGCCTCCCTGACATGGCCCACACTGCTGGGCCAGCCCGGATGCTCCTGATCCAGACACGAGCAGGGCCACCACCCTTCCCCACCAGCAGCCTGGACCTCCCGACACTGGCCCCACAGATTCTGTCCTGCTCGCTGCCCCCACCCACCTGCAGATGAAGGCTAATTCCCCCCGATGCCAATATCTCCCTCGCACCTACTTTCTTGGGATGGATGGAAGGAGGGCGTTGGCAAGAAGGCCAGAAATCCAGGTAAAAGAAGTAACATAGGTTCCATCACCCCATCTGTTATTTCTGTAACTCTTCTCCTGCACCTGCCCTAGTTCCTCTCCACTATCTCTTCTCTGGGGCTGCAGGCCTTGCTTCGGGCCCCCCCCACGCTAGCCTCTGAGCTCCCACCGGGCTAAGCCCCGTGCATTTCCTTTCCTTGCTTTCTTTTCATGAAACATAGTGAAACTTCAAGAAAATTTGCAAAATCGTCCCAGCACCTCCCATTCAGACCTCTGCGGCACAGTGTGCTGGTGCCCATGCCTGGCTTTGCCTCAGCTCCACTACCCACCAGCTGGCTATGCCAGACAAATCCTCCACCTCTCAGGGCCTCAGGTTCCCCATGCACAGAATAGGCCGGGGTACACCATGCTGGTCTTTGTGGGTCTGCCAGGAGAATCCAATGAGAGAACACAAGCAAAGACCCGCCCCTGGTGACTGGCAGCCCAGGCCAAACTTGGAATAAAATGAATGCATCATTTTCATGCTTCTCTTTCCACCGAAGGTTAAAACAAAGGTTTTCCTCATAGCTGCTTTCTTCCTAATGACCACTTTTAATAGTGGCGTAATATTCCATCAAGTAAATACACACAATGAACCTACTCATTCCCCACCTTCATGTGGGTAATGTTTTTGTTTCCTCCGAATTAAGAAAGGAATTCCCAAGAGTGGGATTATCAGGTCAGAGGGTCTGGATTTTTTGGACTCTTTCTATAAAATGCCTCCTAGCACCACGCCTGAGAGCGAACCTGGGAGAAGTCCCACAGGCCTGTCCACACCCTCACCCTCCTGCTGCGCCCTCCCTTCTTCTGCCTCCTGCCCTTTGGCATGCCAGGAGCCGCAATGCCAGCTTAGGCTCATCCTGATAGAAGATCCAGAAATATTAGGCTGCAGAGCAGGGGGAAAAAAAAAAAAAGGCGCTTCCTGGCCTGTTTTAAAAGACCACAAAACCAAAAAGCCAAGCAAACGAAGAGTGACAAAGCAGGAGCTCCTGGCAGTACCCAAGTCCACTTGGAGGGAAAAAGAAGGTGTGTAGCCTCTCCACGTGCAGCAAAAGGGCTCCAGGGATCAGAACAAGCCAAGCCCCCTCCTTGCAAGGAGGAGATCTGAGCTGATAAGCGAGGACGGAACACTGGCCACGTGGTGGGCACAGAACATCCGAAGCACTGTGTCACTTAATCCTCACAGTCCCAGGGAGCCGGTGCTTCCATGACGTCCGTTTCACAGAGCAGAATGCAGAGGGAGGTCCCCACAGGCCAGAGGCTGCGCAGTCGGTCCGGGAGGAAGCCAAGTTGAGGCCCTGTGCTGTTCTACCTGGAGCCCGCCTCAGTCCTAAGCACACACCGTCCTGCACAATTTAGATTTGGCTAAAAGGACACCGTATGTCAATACATGGAAAGGCTTGTTTTTAATCTGCAGAGATCTCTGTTAACACTCCAGACATAATGCAGAATTAGGAGACTCATGAATGAGCTGCTCCTTGGTCATCTGCCCAATACCCCACACACAGCCTATGGGCCTCAGGAGGCTCCAGAGCACGCTCAGAGCCAAGGTGGGCCTTAATTTCCAGATGGAAACTTCTCTGCCTTGAATTCTGGACTGGAAAACTGACAACTCTTGGCTGCACAATGAGCAGGGAACTGTTCCCTTCTCTGACTTCCCTAGCCCGTGCTTTCTACCCCAGCTCTAAACTAAACATACGCAAAACTGGTCATTTCTTTAGGTCTTGATTTTTACTACCAAAGGCATTGCAAAACTGTGAGCAAGCTGCTCTTCCAGCCTCGATGAAGGAAGTGTTAGATTAGCTTGCACCCTGGGACAATTATGGCCAATCTGTTTCCTTTTGCTGCAGTCACCAGGATTAAACAATGCCATGGAGGTATATACGTATGTCAACATCTATCAAACTGTATGCTGAAAATCTCTGCAGTTCACTGTATGACAATTTTACCTCAATAAAGTTGTTTAAAAAGCAAGAAAAGGAGATATTATAAAGATTAGGACGTGGTGCATGTTAAGCCTAGTGCTTAACACATAGTAGGCAGTCATTAAATCATTTGTAATGAAGGCGACGGTAGCAATGACAACCTATGACAGAGCTTTGGCGCTTGCCCAGGTCTCAAAAAATAAAAAATGAAATGCAGTTGGGGCCTTATGAGTAAGTAGGAAATCTGGGTAAACTACCCAGTTTTGTAGATTTGTCCAGAGGAGAAAGACAGGGTTTAAAATGACTTACCAGAGCTCATGATGGCAACAGGACAAGTCTTCCGCTACGGGGGCTCCGGACTGCTCTGCAGGAAAACAGACAACAACACAACAGAACTGATGAATGGCGGGTTCACAGTTAGTCCCCATGGTTTGCATGAAAAATGCAGACACCATATATAACCAGGAGTCGCCTGGCCAGGCTTCTAGTTCTTGGCTGGCTGCCTATGAACATGACCTTGACCTTGGGCATAGCACTCTACCTCCTTGGCCTCAGTTTTGTCACCAGTACTTGGTTTAGGTACTAAGCAAGATCTCTTCCAGTTCTAAGATTCTATTAAAAACCTCAAGTTCCATGAATGCACATGGGTCAAGGAGAGGGTAAAGGAAAGAAAGAACCAAATTTTAGAAGAAAGACGTTAAAATCACAACACAAAATGATTATCAAAGGATAATAAGTTATACATATATATTATGCACATGGAAATGTTCTAGATGCTTTAAATATATTCATTTGACCCTCCCAATGACCCTACAGAGTAAGCACTGACATTGTATTAGTTTACACGGATAAGGAGACGGAGGTGCGAGGGGGGCACAGCTTGGTACTGAGACCCAGACGGGCGGACTCGAAGGCCCAGGCTGTCAGGTTCTGCACTCTATTGGCCTGAGGGGGCAATGCATTCTCTTGATTCACAAAGACCAGCCCCTCATTTAGTATGGTCTCATCTCAAGTCTGCAGTAACCACGGATCTGCTTTCTATCACCAGAGTCTAACCCTTTTCCTAGAATGTTACACCTGACTTCTTGCACCTGACTTCTCTCACTTAGCCCACCATCATTCAGCAATCAGCCATATGTGTGTGGGTCTATTTCTGGACTTTGTTCTGTTCCACGGATCTGACTTGAGCCCGTAACTCACTCTCTCGATTACTCCAGCTTTAAAGTAAGTCTTGAAATCTGGTAGTGTGAGTCTTCCAACTTCATTCTTTTTCAAAAATCATTTTTGGTTCTTTTAGATCCTTTGCATTCTCACAAAGTTGAGAGGCTTACCCACTTCTACCAAAAACCGAGCAAGAAGCATGCTGGACTTTTGATTGGGACTGTACTGAATCTATACATCAGTCTGGAGGGAAATTAACATTTTACCAATATTGAATTTTCTTTTTTTTTTTTTAAAGATTTTATTTATTTATTTGAGAGAGAGAGAATGAGAAAGAGAGCACATGAGAGGGGGGAGGGTCCGAGGGAGAAGCAGACTCCCTGCCGAGCAGGGAGCCCGATGCGGGACTCGATCCCGGGACTCCGGGATCATGACCCGAGCCGAAGGCAGTCGCTTAACCAACTGAGCCACCCAGGCGCTCTGAATTTTCTAATTCATGAGAGTAGATCCTCTGTCCCTTTATGCAGGTCTTTCATTTCTCTCCACAATATTCTGTAGTTTCCAAAGCACTGGTCTTGCACATATTTTGAATAAAATGGCTTAAGTGAACATACTGGAAAGATGATGTGAAAAGCAAGACTTCGGAATGTGCAGAACCTTGCTATTTAAAGTGTGGTCCAGAGACCAGCTGCACTGGCATCAGCTGGGCACTTACTAAGAATGCAGAAACTCAGACTCGACCCTACAATGACTGAATCTGAATCTGCATTTTAACAAGATCTCCAGCTGGTCTCTCTGCACTTTAAAATGTGAGAAGCAAAGAGGGAGAGGAAATCAGCTCCCTAGTTCATGAATTCTGCAATAAGAAGGCCTAGGCATGGCCTGAGGGTCTGTGCAAGGAGATGTGTTACTTTCCAACACATGAGGCCAGGCACTGTCCTTGCTCACTGTCCTTGGAACAGAGTAGAATGCTAGGGGCAAGAAGGATAGCATCCAAACGTTTTTATTTTTAAAATAATTTTAATAGTTTCATTAAGGTTTTCTTCAACTTTTAAAGTGATTAAAGAAGGGCTTTTGATTCAAGCATGAAGCTGTCTTAATAGAATGTGTATTTTCTTTCTTTACAGTACTTTCTTTTCTTTTTTTTTTAAAGATTTTATTTATTTATTTGAGAGAGAGAATGAGAGAGAGAGAGCACATGAGAGGGGGGAGGGTCAGAGGAAGAAGCAGACCCCCTGCTGAGCAAGGAGCCCGATATGGGACTCGATCCCGGGACTCCAGGATCATGACCTGAGCCGAAGGCAGTCGCTTAAATGACTGAGCCACCCAGGCGCCCTCTTTACAGTACTTTCTAACCTCTATCTGCAGAAGTACCATTTACATACAGCTGTAAACGTAACGTCTAGACAGCTTTATGTTTTACTTTTTAATGATTTCAGGGGCGCCTGGGTGGCTCAGTCAATAAGCGTCTGCCTTCAGCTCAGGTCATGATCCCTGGGTCCTGGGATCGAGCCCCGCGTCGGGCTCCCTGCTCAGTGGGAAGCCTGCTTCTCCCTCTCCCACTCCCCCTGCTTGTGTTCCCTCTCTCCTGCCTCTCTGTCAAATAAATAAATAAAATCTTTTAAAAATAATAAAATAAAGATTTCAACATTTTTCTGGGTTTTTACACAGTCATCATATCCATTATTTTAATGGCTACGTAATATTTTATTGTATTAACCCTTCATAATTCATTTACCACTTCCCTCTGGACAGTTCTGTTTAATTCATCTTCATTTTAAAAATAAGTACATGGCACAAATGCATTCTTAGGCTAGGAAAGAGATGAATGGAAATGTCCTATGAACCAAACAAAAAAGGTACCTCAACTCACACATGATGAATATCACCGTCATACGTGGGTAGCCCTTTGCGTGTGTTAATATTTTTCAACATAGACACTGGTAATTTCTAAGTGTCAGCCCCACTCTTGCTTACAAACTGATCTAATGTACATCCGGTCAGGGAGATTATCCAAAATACCATCACCTGGCCACAAGTGCCCAGCACCCCCAGTAGAGGTCAGCGGTAGCAGTCTCTGGGAGGCCCCCCCCATGCCAGGTGTTAGCCAGTTAGTGGCTGGATTGTAAGATGGAAGGAGAATGGACCCAGAGTGCTAGGACACTGTTTTAATATTTTAAGAACTAGCATGACAGTAATGGGTGACAATGACCATGCACAGGTGAGCACCAGCTCTGGACACAGCCTTTTTGGGTCGTAGGTTCTGCGGCATCCTCTCATTTGGTGACTGAATCGGCCGCAGGTGACACAAAGAAGAAAGGGACAGTTTAAAATAAGATCTCCAGCAAGGGTGGCCATGGCGGCTGTACCAAGGAGGGTGCCCGGTGTCCAGTCCTCACCAGTGGCGGCTACAGACTATTGCAGCCCTATCCCGACTATCACAGGGCCCAATTTCAGCTCTCACTCCATCCCACTCAGTCTCCTTGAATTCCTGCCTCTGTTCGGAGGGCAGTTCTCCAGCCTCCCACAAATTCGGAACTACCCAAGCTCTTACCAATAAACCCCATTTCAGTTTGAGCTCCGTTTGAGAGGCAGTTTCCGGTCATTTGCAACCCAAGAATCTTGACCGGCACAAGGTGAGGGGGAGGAAGAAGTCCCAGAGGTTTCATTCCGAGAGAAGAATCTTCATTCCTCTCTCCTCAAGTGAGGCCATCCAGATCTGAATCCCAAGGGGGCTCAGCAAAGGGTCTTGTCTCTATGACCTGAAGAGCTCAGAGTTGGGATGGTGAGGACGGGATCAGGAAGGTGCACAAACTGAGTCTGACCAGCACACTGTAAGCCTTGAAAGTCATAATCTAGTCCCTGCAGTTTATTCAGAGATAATGCAAGCTATTAAAATCATATGTAGAATGTGAGAGTTTATTTTACATAAAACCCCCTGACACTTAATATTTACTTAAAAACCAAGCTGTAAAGGGTTTGATTTGGTTGAGAACATGATGGTATGTCTTTGGAATTTCTCCCACAAGTCGCCTCCAAAGGAGGCAGGCACCTTTGGGTACAAGCCAAAAAGATGAACAGTGCCATCTAGTGGCAACACCATACAGCTCCAAGTGGACAGCTATCCCCCAGTAAATCGCAGGAAGCTCCTCAGTGTCAGAGCTTGGGTGGGCCAACGAGGGTCAAGCTTGGGCAGCCAGGACCTACCGTACTTGGGTAAAGGGCCACAGCGTCAACACAGACATTCCACCAGAAGAACAAAATGTAAAGTACCCAGACTTGTTAAGAATGCATCTGGATAACTGATGGTTCTGCATGGTCCCTCCCTAATTCCATGACCCTATAATTCTGAGATAAGTCTTGATGACACAGAGTGAATAATTACTAAAAAGCAAAAGTTATACTCATGCTTCCAGCTCAAATAGGATCCAATAACTAAATATGGGTTGTTTATTGGGGAAGGAAAGAAGGTCCTTCCTTATATGGATGGTTCAGGGATGTAGGACGATGGAAGAATTGAGTTTGTCTGTAAAAATGAATTCAAGGTCCAGCAAAGATTCTCGGAAAAGAAGGAGTCTCAGACTGACCTCTCACAAAAGGTGCTCCAGCTTCTCCTATGCCCTATGGTGTCTGACTTCCATTGCTTCTCCCCACATATGTACTAAGGATGTGTGTGTACACACACGCACACGCACACACACACAATTTTAAGTTTCCATAGGAGAGACACTGTGTCATCCCCAGGACCAAGAACTCAGTGGGTGCTCAGTCATGAACTCCGTCCTTGTCTCTATTTAGCCTTTAGAACCCAATTTTGGAGTCTTCACTTCAAGATAATCAGGACCCTCCTTAAATCCAACATAGCTGTCTAAAAACAAGCTAGCTCCCCATCCCAACCAAACCCTGGTTATACTCTGGCTTTGAAATCCAGTCTGGGACTTGATTTGATATATTTGCAGCTACTTCCTTCCAATGGCTTGAAAAGAATAGTGACACCTCACAAAGCCCCAGAATAAATGCTCGGCCTTTTTGCTTTTTATACTTTGTTGACCCACACAGCAAAGTCAAATTTCTCCAATTTTTCAACAGCTCATTCTCTTCTCAATCTCTATTAATGGTCATTTCTCTCCAAATGCACTCTCTACTTTGTTGAAGAGGCCGCAGAAGGTTCTTCAGAAAGCCAGAAAGGATACACACTGAGTTGCTGACACTGCCTTTCAAGGGGAGGAAGATAGGATACACCCAACCGTGACATGAACTTAGGTATGGAATCCCATGACATAGCTGGGGGCTCAAAACACAACAAGCACAAGGTTTTTGTGAAAAGACCGATGCTTCTGGAGAGGGAGCCATAGGAAAACACATCAGAAAGGCCATCCTCCACATCCTCTCATTTCCTCCTGGAGTCTCTCCAACTGGTTTCCGCTCTAACCAATTATCTGAAATGGCCTTCAGAAAGATTTCCAGTGCAGACACGGCCAAGCCCAACACTGGCTTCTGCACTGGTCGGGGCCTCACTGACCTTTTCCACTGAATTTAAAACACTTAACTCCTTCTTCCTCCCACAAACACTTTTTGGTCCTGGTTTCTAAGAGCCACTGTGGGTTGGTTTACATCAGGCCAGGAGAATCTCCTTTCTGGATCAGGGCTTCCACTGTTCTTCTAGGAGTTCAAAGATCTAGAGGACCCCACACTGGGTCCTCATTCCTTTCTATCTTCATGCTCACTTCCTTGGGGATTTTATCTGGAATACGAGAGCCAGAAGGATCCATGTAGGTTACCCAGCCCATTTCACTAGCTTTCTGCCTGCTTTGGAAGGAGGTTCCATGAGCCCCCTCATGCCACAGTGCTGGTAACCCACCCACCCCATCCCCACCTTTCACTTCAACCAGGGCAGCTGTACTTTTGTTGATTTCATTAATTTATATTTCCTGAGTTTCCCTTGGATGATTGGGTTCTGTGGCTACCAAAAAAAAAAAAAAAAAAAAAAAAAAAGCTCATAAACCAGAAATCCAATTCACACCCTTACTGGGGTGTAAAAACTGAGATTCAGAAAAAGTTTCCCTTTGTCTTGCTTTTTACTTCTCTACTAAGCCCCCTATCCCTTTTCTTCCTCCTCAGGCCACCTGCAGCCTTTGGCCTCTTGGCAATGGATACAGAATTCCAGATGAGAATCAGTCCTCCACAGCTAATGCACAGACTGGCCAGTGCCATTTCCCCTTTTAGAACCTTCCAATATCACCCCATTACTCATTGAACACCAAGTCCCAATAATCAGTGACAAGAGATGGCTGAGTCTGATACTCATCTCACCCCCACCTTGCCTTCCAGTCTGTCTCTGCCCCTCCAACCAGGCCTCATGCACTGAGCCCAATAGACAGTGAGCACCTTCCGGCAAGGCCGGGTCTTGCTCATCTCCGTGTCCCAACATCTGGTATGGTGCCTGGCAAGCGCCCAATTAATGGTGCAGAGAATCCACTGCCCCTCGCACACACCAGTCAGTGCGCACTGCTTTCTCCTTTCCCTTTGTCACCCCCCTCTTACCCCGCACCTGACAAGCTGCCTGGTCTAGTCAATTCTTCCTTCTTCATGAGTCCTGCGCCTCAGCCGCCTCTGGGTTTCCAACCTCACGCTCACACTCACACTCCACCACCTCATTCCTAGACCATGACAATGGCCTAAGAAGCCCAGAACCACCCTACACAGCCATGGAGGGCCACTGTGACTTTAGCCGTGGAAGACTCCCTAGAGGTCACATTTCCACAGGGAAAACAACCCACAGAGCCCCTGTGAGCTCAGAGGGCTGGCTGGCAGTACAGGGCTAAAGGAAAAAAGGCACCAAACCTCCTAGGAAAGAATAATGGTGGCTAAGACACAGGCCTGGTGACACTGTTCAAACAGTATTTCTCTTGCACCTGCTATGCGACCAGGACAGTGCTTCGCCCAGAGGAGACCAGCATGAACCACACGGCTGCGGTCTTTGAGGCCACCGCAGAGTGGTAGGGTGACAGACATGTCCCACCGAAATATAATATGACGCAGAGCCCTTCTGCTAGCAATCTGAGCTACACGGTACAGGGCCACAGAAAGAAAAGGAATAAGTTCTGCATGGGACAGAGAATCAAGGAATGAACGCTAACATTTTCACATGTTCAGTGACATACTTCTCAGCTCACTTCGAGATATCGCACTTTGGGAAAACACTGGTCTAAAAACTGAGGCCATGTAAGATAAGGTCCCGGTGAGTCTTCCATCTTGCTTCGCCCATATATTCAGTAAGCCCTACACTCCACGGTACCAGACTGTCATTCCTGCTGCACCCTGAATAACAGTTCCCCTTTCCAAGTCCTTCATCTCATGGTTTCTTCCCACTAATACCCTTTCCCTCACCTCCCCAACCTTTAATGGCAACCCTAGTCGCCAGATGCACTGGCCCAACAAAAATTACAGGTTTTTATATGGGTTTAGTTTTGTTTTTAATCTCCACTAGAAGTCATGCTGATAAGGAACTCATTTTAATAAGACCAATTTCCAATCACAGAATTCAGAAATCTGATGCCCACGTTCCCACTAAAATCATCACACTCTCATCCCAGACCCTTGCCAGAGACAGGTCAGATCCAGAGCTGGAAAGCTAATTACCAATACACCTGCAATGGTGTTTTATCTCTTATACGTAAACGAAGCCTTAAAATAAACATACAAAGTTGATTCTGCCAATTGCCAATAAGCAAAATACAGCCCCCAAATAGTTTCAAGTCTTATCAATGCAATATTATTTGAGCTCCAGACAATAGAATTTGGATAACTTGCAATCATATGTTACATTATCTATGTATTATCTATGCATGGTTTGCAGCATACATGATAGAGGATTAATATCCTGATCTTACAGTATGTTCATACTTATTGCCAGGAAAAAAATTAAAAAGCCATGAAGAAATAATTCCCAGAAGAAAAATGCAAACCAACCAACCCATGAGAAAAGGTTCACTTAACCTGATTAGTTTTAAAAAAAAAAAAAGATGCAAATAATGACTATTTTTTCCACTTCCTAATTAGTCCATAAATTTAAAAACACTAACACTCAATGTGGACAAAAGCAAAGGCACCGACATTTTTCTACATGGCCAGTGACACTCTAAGTCGTTATCCCTGTCTTTAGCGTTACACATCAAGAGCGACATACCTCAATCTCTTTGTGCTTTCGGCGGATCTACCCAAAGAAAGCCCCCCAAATGACAAAAACCTACACAGAGATGTTTCTCACGGCTTTACTAAAAATAGTGAAAACCTGGACACTCTCTGGTTCAGTGACAGGGGACCAATTACATGGCCACACACACCCCTGGGTGGACAGTTGGAACAGTCGTAAAAATAATGGCTATGTAGGGCGCCTGGGTGGCTCAGTCGGTTAAGCGACTGCCTTCGGCTCAGGTCATGATCATGGAGTCCCGGGATCGAGTCCCGCATCGGGCTCCCTGCTCGGCAGGGAGCCTGCTTCTCCCTCTGACCCTCCCCCCTCTCATGTGTTCTCTGTCTCTCTCATTCTGTCTCAAATAAATAAATAAAAATCTTAAAAAAAAATAATAATGGCTATGTAGACCACACAACATGGGAAGACACTTCTTATAAGAGTAGGTGAGGAAAGCAGGGTGTAGGTCTGTGTGACATTTGTGATTATGGTTATGTAAAAAATAAAACATAGCCAGGGGCACCTGGGTGGTGCAGTCACTTAAGCGCCCGCCTCTTGGTTTCGGCTCAGATCGTGATCTCAGGGTCGTGAGATCGAGCCCTGCATCAGACTCCAAGCTGAGCACGGAGTCTGCTTAGAGTTTCTCTCTCCCTCTCTCTCTGCCCTACCCCCGCGCTCACTCGTGCTCTCTCTAAAATAAATAAACCTTTAAAACAAACAAACAAAAAGACCTATCCATAGATTTGAAAGGAAACATACCCAAATTCTTTTTTTTTTTTTTAAAGATTTATTTATTTATTTGAGAGAGCGAGAATGAGAGAGAGAGAGTACATGAGAGGGGGGAGGGTTAGAGGGAGAAGCAGGCTCCCTGCCGAGCAGGGAGCCCGATGCGGGACTCGATCCAGGGATTCCAGGATCATGACCCTAGCCGAAGGCAGTCGCTTAACCGACTGAGCCACCCAGGCGCCCCTATGCCCAAATTCTAATAATGATTTGGCAGCATGGAATTATAGGCAACTTTTAAATTTCATTTCTGTTTTCTAGATGATGTTTCTTCTTAAATGAAAAGTTATTTTTTCAGCTCACACCTAGCGTTTGAAATGCAACTGTGTAATATTTAGAACTTTCAAGAGAAAATGTAGGTGACAAGCTAAAAAACACGCCACTAACAATCTTGTCCATTAGAACATAGCCCCACATGATGCAATCTTCCACAAGACTAATAGGAAATGCTCTAAATGCGAGATTCCAACATTAATCGCCAGTGATTGCGTTTGTTTAATGAAGCCAAACTACTCCTGTGTAGTTCCTTATGAGGACAAGGGGGGCAATAAAACGACTAGAATGTTCAGCCAGATTTCCTGAGAAGCAATTGCACCAAAATGTTTCATCTTAAAATAGTCAGCAGGGGCTGCCAGGTGACAACGCACACAGTACCCCATTGCTCCCTAGGCCTGCTTGCTGCCAATTCCCTGCCCCTAACCCGACTTCATGGCATTCCAGAGCCCTGAGCTCCTTCTCAAACTCTTTATATGTACAACTCTGGGCACACGAAGTTTCTTAAACAGGCATTGTTAACCAAGACAAGTCTTAAATACGAAAACTGGCCCATTTGTGTTTCCCAAATATGGCTGTGTCTACAGAACCAAAACAAAGATGTCTAATTGCAGCATCCCGCACATTTGGAACTCTCCACTGAGACAACCTAGAGAATTCAAACAAGGGCAGATTCCCAAATTCACGAGATAAACGGAGAACATCCTAGCTCATTTCAGCTGTAAACACATAACCTCCAAGTCCGGGATATAGACGAGGCCTCTCTTCTGCAGCCGTCACTACACGATGCCTACCTGTAGGGAAACCATAGCCATGGGCATTCTGAATTCTCAGAAGAATCAAGGTTGGGCCAGAGTCTACAGTACAGGAAAAGGAGACTAAGAAGTTACTGTGTGTGGCTGAAAAGAAGTCCTAAAAAGCTGAAAAGGGGTCTGTTAGAGCCTGAAAGAAGGGTGGGCTTGATATGGCAGGAGAGGTGTCCACTCTTATAGACAATCCACAGTTCCCTCTCAACTGGGCTTTTGAACCACAACACTCCTAAGGCTATGCACCACATCATATATCACACAGACATCTGTGGTAGAGGCCCACACCATGCTCAGGAATAAGGGAACAGAAGTTCCATTCAGTAAAAAGACTCTGGGTCTTTTGCAAATACATAACTTAAATACTTCAATTCATAATACTGGCTTATTCAGGAATTGCTTGTTTTCCTTAAGGAGTTTTGAAATTTTACTGAAAGTACATTTAAGTTAGCAAAGAGCCAGTACGAAACACAGAAAACAGTATCTTTTCTGAGAAAATCTCTCTCCTCAGTGGCATCTGTTGAATAACTGAGGTAGGAACACATATAAACAAGGCCCAGAATCAATGACTTTAACTCAGGCCTTTGAGGCTAAGGACTTCATCAGACCATTGGTCCCTACCAGTAATGAACGGGAGACCCTGACTTCCATTAATCACTGAATAATCAGTGAATTATTTTTTAGCTACTTTTCTCTATTCTCGTCATTTTATTTTGTACTTATTTTAGGCACTTTTTCAATATATCAGGTGTAAAAGCTGCATCTAAGCATTTGAGAATACAATGCAAATTTCCAAAATGGGTTTTCTTCAAACTAAGCTAAAATCACTAAGATACAGTAGCAAGCTCATATATGGCAAACATTCAATAAAAGTATTTATCTTTTAAATATGACAACTCTCAGACTACTTGGAAATAGGCTGGCATCTATTATATGTTTTTATATAAATAGAAATTGTATATATATGCATATACACACTCACATTTCTAAATTCAGTTGTTCTATGTGCATCCAACTATATCAATCATCACTCTGAATATAAATGGTCTAAATGTACCAATTAAAAGACACATTATCAGAGTGAATTAAAAAAAACAAGAGCCAACCGTATGTTGTCTCGAAGAAACCCACTTTGACTACAAAGACACATATAGATTAAAAATAAATGCATGGAGAAAAATATACCTGCTAACAGTCACTACATGTGGTTACCGGCTGCAAGAAAACAACAAAAATCCACGGTGAGAATGGGGTTTGAATCCAAACCCGCCAGGGCTGTGCAAATTGGGAAGTCCCTTAGTTTCTCAGCCTCAGTTTACTCACCTATACAAGGAAATGGATAATACCTAATTTCATAAGGTGTTTCTAAGATTAAATCTAAAAGTATGTACGAAACATTGTAAATTGTGTTGCGAAAGGAAAAGTGTTCTAGCGAAGAAGGTGCTGATCTAGTCCTGTCTCCCTTTGTTTATTGCTTTAACAATACTTACTTGTACAAAACATTAAGCTTTACAAACTGAAGGAGCATCTAAGAATCAAGAAATCCATCTTCGGCTCTGCCTTCCTATGCAAAGTCAGGCAACGAAGGACACTCTCGATAAAGGCATCATGCTTTTTTAAGACACTTCACAGTTGCTCTCTCTTAAAGGTTAGGTCTCAAGGAACCAAGCCGTTATTATCCAAACCCATTTATTGTGCATGCGTTCTGGGCGAGATCCTGTGCTCACGCTTCAGAGCAGACAGACGAACCAGCCACTTTAACACATGCCATTTCTCATTTTGAGAACACCTTGTAAGGTTTCTATACCCACTTGGCAAATGGAGAAACTCATCCTCAATGAACGTTAAGGAGTCTTATAGATGCAATAAAAAGTGGAATAAAGGGGCACCTGGGTGGCTCAGTTGGTTAAGCAACTGCCTTCAGCTCATGTCATGATCCCAGGGTCCTGGGATCGAGCCCCGCATCGGGCTCCCTGCTTGGCAGGAAGCCTGCTTCTCCCTCTCCCACTCCCCCTGCTTATGTTCCCTCTCTAATATAAGAACTCCTGCAGTTCTTATATTAACTTCTCTAGAGAAAGTGTTCACTGGGGGAGGCTACACTGAGTATGATTACACACAGCATTTTCTAGCAGCCTTTAGGA
This sequence comes from Neomonachus schauinslandi, assembly GCF_002201575.2. NCBI lineage: Eukaryota > Metazoa > Chordata > Mammalia > Carnivora > Phocidae > Neomonachus > Neomonachus schauinslandi. The sequence continues at coordinate 122,378,811 of NC_058408.1, forward strand.
ATCAACGACACCCACCAACACCCCATGACCCACACACACGCCTTAAAAAATGCATAGAGGAACTCTAAAATAACCTGGATTTCAGTTGCTGCTCTGCCACTTACTAGAGGCCTGATCTGAGGTTCGTCAGTTGACCTTGCAGGCCTGTTTGCTCATCTATAAAATGGGAATAACAGCCACAGCCTCAGAGTGTTACCGATGAAAGCGAGCACACCAAGTGCCCATCACGGGACTAGAAAGTTCTCAGTAAATGTTAGCTGCTCGCAGCTGATCGTCATCGTCCTCAGTAGCATCTGATGGGGAGGCTCAAAACCACCCTCCCCTCAGCTGGATTCTCTGAGCAGCTATTGGACAACAGGGAAGGGACTGTGCTGTTGGGGAAAGACAGACCATGTGACTGGTCTACCCTTTCACGGAACAGTTCATTCTCATGGATGTTACCGGCTATCACTTGACTCCCATGTAAAATTTATTGTCTTCCGTGCGCTTTGCTAGTCACAAGCCGCTCTCACGCGAGTGCGTGAGCTGGGCTTTCCAAGGTGGGTTCCACCTGGCGGTGTTTGGTCCACAGCATGGAACGTACACAGAATAGACCCAAGTCCAGTCCAGTTGATGGAACAACTGGAAAGGATTTTTACTGAAGAGCATATGGAAATAACATTGGGTAGGTGGAGCACACGGGCCCCAACTGGCCTTGAATGCCAGGCAATACCATCTGTGCTTGCTTCCATCAGGCTCTAGAACCCAAGGTGAGTTCTTTAGACCTGTCCTAAGTCGAGATCAATCTGACTGAGGCATGCAGGACGAACTACAGAGGTTGGGGCACAGGTGCAGGGAGTGTAGGTGAGCTGAGACCAGGCCAAAGGATGGGGCATTGACATCTACATCTTTTTTTATCAGAGCTCCGCCTCCAATTTCCATCAACCCCATAGACCATCCCTGCCCAGGAAAGCAGCTCCCAGCAAACTTGTTTTGCCCGTTTGGCTATGAGAAGCTCCACAGAGGCGTTGATTACAGCAACCACAGCTGACAATTTCTACATTTGTCTTGTCTTGCTTATTTGCAGCAAAAACTGCTGCTCAGAGAGAATCTGATTTTTTGAGCTTACTCCTTAAATCTCATTCTGCCACTTTTGCCCACGGCCAATCTTATTTCTTGCCCAATTGCCTTGGTGGCTGACATAAAATTATCAGAAAATAAAAGGTGTCAAGAATCCTTTATAACTCAAAGAAGCTGACTAACTAGACACACACTACAATTAACCACCACTAAAACAGAATAAAGATGACAGAGTCAGGGATCGGTTTCAAACTAATGTTACAGAGAACAGTTCTCAACACAAAATAACCTTGTATTCACAACTCACAGCGCGCGTAAATATGACACAAGATGTTGGAAGAAGAGAACTATGTATTCGACTACAGTTCATGTGGGATTTGGGGGAGAGGGGGAGGGACGACACAGAGATCCTGATTGAGAGAATATTAAATGGCTCACACTTGACTCTGTCAGCAAATCATTCCAGGTGTTTAGGCAGCGATCCTACCGCTATGAAGCTCAGTTTCTCCCACATGTGAAAAAGGGATTAGAACAGCACTAACTTCCCTGGGGCTGTAAGGAGTCATGGGGCCAAGCGCTATCCACGGAGCCACGGTGCGTGCACACAGTCAGAACTCAACAAACCATCAGGTGGTGACAAAATTGGTTTATTTCCCATCAGTCTCGTTCTAACTCCAAAAATGAGAGTAGTAGGTGGGTGGAAATGCTGGTAAATAAAAGGCTCTGGTTAGTCACTGTTTTACTAGAACAACGGTTTCCTGGGATTCTGCTGGAAGGAGGCGGAGGCACTGCCAGGAACGAAGGCTTTCTGCCCTGGACAGAGAACACACCACACTTGCGGCCGCTTCAGCAGCACCTGACATTTGTATGGAACTTTATAGGTTCTAGAACAGCAGTGCCCTTGGCGGTCTGCAAAAAGGCTGGTAACTGAGTTCAATTAAAAAAAAAAAAAAAAAAGGAAAAGAAATGCAATGTGGTCGATCTTTAAGTTTTCATGTGGCCAAAGGACTCTGAGAGTATCCTAATAGGTCAGGGTTGGAAAGGACCACAGTTTCCAAATGTTATAAACCCTGAAGTCCTGACCAATCCATTGACGTGAGAAAGCAAATCCAGACACACATCCTCCCTGAAACAGAGAGAACCCCCACCCTGACGAGCTCTTCCAACAGGACGGGGCGTGGGGGAAAGACAAGCAAGTCAGCAAGAGATGTTACAGTTCCTATGCTTGTGTTCCTGTGTGCTTTCTAGAAGCTAAGCTCCCTGAGACAAGCATCTGAGATCACAGGAATTTGTAAGTCATGAGGGCACTAAAGTACTCTAAATGGCTTTTGAAAATTTCATCGTGGCACTCTCTTTCCTTAAAAAAAAAAAAAAAAAGGCAGCAGTAGATAATTAAAATCTAAGGTTTCATAACATTTACAGGAAGTCCAAATGTCTTTAAAACTGAAGTCTAAAATCTTATATAACAAGTACAAAGTTGGGGAATAAATGGCTTTCTCCTTTCTAAAAAATCCATCATTAATTTAAGGCAAGTCCACAATCAGATGCCCTTTGGTGCTGCTGAGCCCATTCATTCATTCAATAAAAGTTCACTACATGTGAGGAATGAATAGTGGTTCTTGCATTTTAATTTATAGTATGTTGTACGCAGCTGGAAGTCAAACCACCAGGATTCTAACAGAGGGCGTTTTAAGAAGACTGCAGAGATGGGGGAAAGAAAAGGTCCCATACAAAAATCTCCCCTGCCCTTCAAGCATGCAACAAAAATCTGTCCTAAAAATGTAACTTTAGAACTCTTGGGTTGGTTCCCAATCTTCTTTCAGGGAGCTGCAGTATTTGTGGAGTTTGGTGAATATATCACATGTCTGGAGGAAATCCAGTGTTAAGAAGCACAAAATTATAGACTTTCTTCCTATCTGTTTAATAACAAAAGCGCGTAAGTTTTTTCTTATGCAAAAATGTAAAGCCTAAGTAAATACACTACATTATGGGGGGGGGGGACTAAAATATGAGCTTAAATTCTTAAAAACAGACATGAAAAATACTTGAACTCTGAGCATGGTGATGAAGCATTTCAAATTCCCACCTGCTAATATCACAGCTCTAAAAACAGACTGGCAAACTTAAATGCAGAGAATCAGGTGCAGGGAGGGCTTAGAGAACATGAAATCCGGGAGGACTATGTGAAGTCTGCCAACAGGCCTTGCTAGACTGTCATGTCCAACCAGTGAATAAGGACAGAACATCTCAGTGACGCTAAAATTTACCCCTAGGTGTGATTTAAAATACTTAGTGCTCCTGCTTCCCTGTTGGTTACAACCAAGTCCAAAGAGAAGGGAGGGAGGAGCAGGAAGGCTCAGAAGGCGCCCCAGACACTGTCCAGACAAGAACCAGCTGGAAGGGCCCATTCTTGGAATGGCCCAGCAGTGGGCATTTACTCATTGAACGTGGACAAGCGGCTGAGTCCTTCCAATGAGGGGCCAGACGGGAAAACCCTCCTCTGGCCATTCGGCTCGGCTCCCTCATTAAATTCAGAGTGAAACCAGCTGCCAGAAAAGGCAAAGGGTGACCCAGCCATGGCTCTGGGAATTCCTAGCAAAGAAAACAGATTGAATGCCTGGGTCGTGGGAGCTCACAGATCACAGGGCTAGAAGGCAGATTTCAGGCCTTCTGTGAAAGATAAGGAAATCATCCTTAGAGTATTGCTCTGCTCCTGCTGGAAATAAAGCATGGTTTCTCTTAGAATGTGCTGATTCCATTGTCAGCAGGGAGAGAGAACAGATGGAGGAAGATACAGGCGGAGGGGCCGGGGGTCCCCAAAGACCAGTAAAACAGAGCTGATGACTAGCGGACCAACTCAAACAGTATCTCAACAAAAATTATCGATTCTTTACAAGAATTATTAAAGTTATATGAATAAATACATATACAATTCTTCACTAACGAGGTGGAAAAGTTTTATTTAAATCTTACTCAATTCTTCTATCACTTAAATCTACACAAATGACATTAATATTTAAATAGAGATGTTATATGAAATCATTTTTAAGTCAAAGAAATTTTAAGATAAAGTGATTTTTTTCCCTCTCATGTTCTGATTATTTTTTCCTTAAAAGCTGTATCTGTAATAGGGAATATGGCAAGACACAGACTGACCTCTCACTGGCTTTACTTTTATTACTCTAAAAGCCAAAAATGCTGCTACGTGGTTGGAAGAGCCTAAGGCATTCATCATCGTCTTACTGTGGAGAACTGGCTGCTGGCTTTACTTTTGCCCCCAAATAAATCGTATCTATTAAATTAAATATTGGTCTTAACACTGGATAGGAGGTAACACCGGGTCTTTCTCTTCATTCCTTTTCCTCCAAGCTTAGCAATTTCCTCTTTTATAAATTCAAAAATGACTTAATCATCAATGATTTCCCCAAATGTAAGTTTTCTTACGGATGTCGAAAAAGCTATCTTAAAGTACCAGTTGCAATGCTGTTCTTAGTCAACCCTGATGAACCAGAGAATGCAGAAAAGGAGCATTTTTAAAATTATTTGTACATGGGGCGCCTGGGTGGCTCAGTTGGTTAAGCAACTGCCTTCGGCTCAGGTCATGATCCTGGAGTCCCGGGATCGAGTCCCGCATTGGGCTCCCTGCTCGGCAGGGGGTCTGCCTCTCCCTCTGACCCTCCTCCCTCTCATGCTCTCTGTCTCTCATTCTCTCTCTCTCAAATAAATAAATAAAAAATCTTTAAAACAAAAAATTATTTGTACGTGTGCCCTTCGACTAAATTTTTAACTTGTACTTCAATTTTCTTTATAAATTTGAACTCTCTGGATTCAAAAATATTGTCAATTCAGATCACAACTGAAATAACCTTTGCAAAAATGTTCCTTCTGTATCAAAAACTGCTATATGTTGGCCACGTGGAGGAAGCACTGGTTTAAAATGCAGTTTACAGGTTCTGCCCCCGGATGTGTGGATGGAGAAGTTCCAAGGGGGCCCTAGAATCTGCATTTCTGGCAGATAGGGTTTAAAGCCCTATTTTGAGAAACACCCGTCAAAGTGACCAAGTTACTGCAGCTTTAATACTACAGTATTAAATGCCCAGAGCTTCACCACCACACTTGACACAAAGCTGGAAATGATTATGAATTTGTTGCATCGAATTAAATATAATTTATAATTTGCATCGATTGTGTCAGAATTTCATTTAAGCAGGGAGACAGTTTTTCCTTTTTTCCCTGCAAAATGTTCGCAGCGCATAAGACAAGGTGCAAATGCAATCCCACTTTCAGGGCCTGCCAAGCATGACGGCTGCCCCATCTGCACACTGTCTGGCACAGGGCTTCCAAAAGACAGACTTACGAGGAGCACATTCATCTATTAGCTTAAATATTCCTAAACTGGATGATTGAGAAAGCCAAGGAATCAAATGTGCCCCAAATTTAGGACTGTTTCATACCAAAACCCATAAAATGACTATACTCTTAAAAAAAAAAAAAAAAAAGATATATTTTGATACATCTGTTGATGTCATCTCAAGAGCATTTTTTAAAATTAAACAGACATTGATTCCTACAAGTCCATTAAATACTTTATCCTATATTATTGTAAGGGCAACATTTTACCTAACTCAAACTCCTAACTTCTCACTGTGTTTCCACGAGACAGTTCCAGTAACTATTCTGCAACGGCAAATAGTTTCTTGCAGATAGCAATCAGAAAAGCAGTTAAAGCTGAAAAAATTCAAAAGCGGCTAAGTATTAAACTCTTTTTTAGAAGAATCCCTTTTTCATCTCAAGAGTGTAGTTCTTTTTACATCTAACAGGTTTTTTATTTTTTTAAAGTACAAAAGAAATATAAGCACATATAATATAATATATATATAATATATAATTTAACATTCGAAAATTAAGAAAAATTAAAGAAAAAGATCCATACTGTCACCACCGTAACACAACCTCTTCCTCTGTAGGTCCGAACTTCGACAAATAGCCCTCATACCCTGGTGAACTTGTTTCTGATCCAGGTAACGGCAAAATATTCAGGATTATACTACTCTGCAACGTGTAAACTTCTTTAACTTGGGGGGCTAGGGAGCCATATACTCAGGTCTGCTTCCTGTTTCTTCTGAAAGGTAGCCAAATCTGATTTGTCCCCCTAGCAATAAAGAAAATACAATTATTTTTATCATCCAGAGCGCCCCTTTTAAGCACAGGCACTATACGTAGATGTTACATACAATATCTCATTCAACACTAATAACCTTATGACGTATGTACTGCTGCTACCAATTTAGAAAGGAGGCACTTGGGACGCCTGGATGGCTCAGTCAGTTGAGGTGCCAACTCTTGGTTTCAGCTCAGGTCATGATCTCAGGGTCATGAGATTGAGCCCCACGTCGTGCTCGACACTCAGCACGGAGTCTGCTTGAGTTTCCCTCTCCCTCTGCTCCTTCCCCCTCCCACCCCATGCTCACACACTCTCCCTCTCAAATAAATAAGTAAAGAAATCAAGAAGGAAAGGAAAAGGAAAAGGAAAAGGAAAGGAGGCAACGGTTCAATGTCTCTCCCGGGGTCGCGTGACCAGTAGGCTGTGGAACCGTGAGGTAAAACCTGAAGGGGCCTTAAATCCCAGGCTCGTAAAGATCACCTCATACTAGCTTTGCATTCCATTTCCCTTCCTTCCACTCCCCCCACTCGTTTTGTAAACGGCATTCATTTTTCTCGGTGTTTAAGAGAATGAGCGCGACGAATCGTTCCAGACACAGCCAGCCTTTACGACATCGCACCACATGCTGTGCTCGGGGCTGGCTACAGAGATGAACGCCATCACTGCCCTTGAGAGGCCTACAACCCAAGCTGTGGAAGGTGCTTAAAAGCCAGATAATGGTGGTTTTTTTGTTTTGTTAAAGCCACGTGATGCCCAGACATAGTCCATGGCTGGCTGCTGAGAGACTGACAGGGAACAGGAGCTTGGACTGAGGCCCGTGAGCAGATTCAGGTGACCCCGTCAGTCCACGGGATGAACTGAGAGTTAGTGAAGGACTATAAGCCGTTCACAGCAGATTCCAAAACTAGAATTTTTTGGTTCTACAAATGGAGATGTTAAAAGAGAAACGTTAGTTTGAAGTAAAACGGAGTTTTGGAAAATTTGAAAAAAAATCTGAAAAACTTTTTAGAGTTATGCTGTTGGGGGGGGTCACTCTCCAATTCCATGTAGTTCTTTGGGTCTAGCTGTTTACTCCCTTGATTTGACTCTTGTCAACTCAAGTGGCAAAGATATCCCAAGTTCCAGTAAACACACACACAGCTCTTTTTAGCTCTGGCACGAATGCTGGGGGGAGGCTGGAAGGTGTGGTTTTGGCCAAGCGTGGGCCACAGACTTTACAGAGTGGCAGTATGCCCCGGGCTCCAGCAAGGCAGTGAAGGTGACTGAGGTGAGAGAACCTACGGAAATGGGTCCGTGTAGGTGGCCCATGGTCATGAATGTCCCCTTCTCCTTCCATCACTAATCCTTGGCAAGTCCATGCTTTCTTCAGTAAGAGAGGCCTGTTGCCTCTCTCCACCCGTGGCCTCACCTTCCCCAGAGGCATGGTGATTAAGAATGTAGGTTCAGTATCAATTATCAGCTCCGTCAGTGACTGACGGTGTGATCCTGGGCAAATGACCTGGGTTTCCACATCTGTACAATGGAGTAATCACAGCATCCCTCCCATGTGGAGGTTTGGTTTGGGTAACACTGGTCACACACTCAGAAGCTCCCAGCACAAAGCTGGGCATGGTGCAGTGCTTGACAAATGACAGCTTTGACTCACGGCACTCCCAGCCTGGTCCACCTTGTCCCACTTCTGTGTTGGCTCTCGTATTGTTCATTCTTCTGTAAACAAGGGATAATTCTCTGAAGGGTGGCTGAGCACTCTACACGTTCACTCTACTCTTTGCAGTGACTGACTCTTGTAGGATGGTCAATAAATGTTTTGGGGTTTTGTTTCTGTTTATCTAGCTCTGAGGAACCTTTAAAAACTCACAGAAGTAAGAGACTCTCTTAGACTTATTCGGAACTATCTCTGTAACTTACATAGTGGAAAGTATTCAATAAAAATCACTGTTGGGTTTATTTTGTTATGAAGGACCTTAGAAATAATCCAGTTTGACACCTTCACTGTATAGACAAGAAAGCAGTCCAGGTGGGAAAGGAGAGGCCTGCCCACATGGTTGGAGTGAGCTTGTGACCTGGACAGGAATAAAACAAGGGCTTTTAACTCCCAATTCAGCACTGTTTCCCCCAAAGGATGTTGCCTTATTTTTCTAAAGACCAACTGGTAAGGAGAATGTCATGCTAACACCATATTTCAGGAGGAACAAAATTCTTTATTTACTACAAATACTCTTTCTGAATTTTCACACAGTTCCTTGAATGTAGTAAAGGGGCAATAAATATTTTGATTTGCTTTTACATAAAAAGGCAAATGATGCTAAGAAATATACCCTATGAAAAACTCTTTCTAGATACTAACTTTCCATATCCATATCCAAAGAAATAATGGAATGTTCCAGATGATAAAACTGTTGCCCTGGTCTAAAGCCCTATGTCCCCCCAAAATTCGTATGTTGAAAACCTAACATACAAGGTGATGGTACTAGAAGGTGGGGTCTTAGGGATGTGATTAGATCATGAGGGTGGAGCCCTTATAAATGGGGTTAGTGCCCTTGTAAAAGAGGCTCCAGAGTGATCCCTCATCCCTTCTGCCATGTGAGGCTATGACGAGAAGTCTGCAACATGCAAGAGGGTCCTCATCAGAACACGATCATGCTGGTGCCTTGACTTGGAACATCCCAAAACTGGGAGAAATAAATTTCAGTTGTTTTTAAACCACCCAGTCTGTGGTATTTTGTTATACTGGCCTGAAAAGACTAAGACACTGGTTAACAACAATGTCCAATTGTTGAAGAATGAGAAATACCATGAAATGAAGTATACTAGCATCCTTAATACACTTTATCTTTCTATGAACCAAAAGGCGTCTAGAGGGCATCAGTGACCACGATTCTGCATTGTACTACACACTGAAGACTATTAGGATAGCTCCAAATTCAAATTTTCTATCTCTTTGTACCAATAAATAATTTAAGTTCTCCCTTAAATTCCAGTTTTCCAGAAACGAGTCACCAAATAAATCAAGTCAGTAAGCATAATGTAAAATACAACCGTAAGACAAAACAGACTAAAAACCCGCAAAAAGAAGGCTCACATGCTCACCCCCAGGAGCACATACACTGAACCCAAGAGGTCTGCAGCTGTAGGTGGGACGCATATTTGTAGAAGCCCCCAATGTAGAGTCTGTGACAGCAGACAGTGAGCAGCAATGGCAAATTCTGCAACCAGAATCTTTCATTACCTATTTTCCTAAGAAGCAAATGGCAAGGGAGGTGGGTAACACAGACTTCTTAAAAACAAACAAAACAAACAAAAACAAAAAAACCTTTTTTTCTCATGATATTATCGTGAAGCCAGAAATCACTGAGCTCAAACTCCTCAACTTTCTTTTCTTTTTTTTTTAAAGATTTTATTTATTTGACAGAGAGACAGTGAGAGAGGGAACACAAGCAGGGGGAGTGGGAGAGGGAGAAGCAGGCTTCCCACCAAGCAGGGAGCCCAATGCAGGGCTCGATCCCAGGACCCTGGGATCAGGACCTGAGCCGAAGGCAGACACTTAATGACTGAGCCACCCAGGCGCCCCAAACTCAACTTTCTTTACCATTATCAGGTTGAACCATATCAAATGCCCTGAAAGCCAGAAAGAGTCAAATATTGGAACATCACAGGACTCAAGTTAACATACAACATTATGAGGGAACCTAAGACCTCCTGTCATCGAAGACAGCCTCAAGCACGGTTTCAGGGAAATTCTCTCTAGTTCGTGATTGTCTTCAATGAGTTCTGGGGTGGAGAAAGCAGGAGGGCTTGGGGTTAACAGTTGTCTAAGTTACCAAAAACTCCATTGATGAGAACTCTTCATCTTCCAAGCATCCCTATTAAAGTTTCACTGCAGAATAATTTATGAGATGTCTGAGGAATGTTGTGGGGGAAAAAAAATACGTCTGACATTTAAGACTATTTTAAAACACCTCTCTTGGCAAAAGAGCTTGGAGGTGTGGCAGGTGGGGCCCTGCTGGTGCCTGGGGGAGAGCTGAAGTGTTGAGCGGTTTGGGGCAGAGGCCTGGCACAGCTTCAAAGCTCCGAGGCCCAGGCGGGCTCTCCCAGGCCCTCTGAGGCGCAACCAGGCAGAGACGGCATCTCTGTTCCGATCCGGGGCCTCCGCGCTTTGTTTGCCCTTCAAGGTTCCCTGCTGCCTAAGGAAACATGCAAAATATTTCCGTGAAGGACCGCTCTGTGGAAGCAACAGGAAATAAAGGTTTACTCCAGTGACTCCCTGCTAATAAAGAGGCAGGGGTCGCATCTGAGAATCACCGTTTTCCAAGCGACTTGTTATTTTTACCAGATGTTTTCAAAGGCAGGGCTTGTGCACGGTATGTGAGAGGTGTTTTTGTTTTCTGGAATAAAGAGGACTTGACCATAAGATACATTCTAATTGAGCAGTAAAAGCCAACCCAAACTCAACAGGACATGGGAAAAGTAACCTCCTCAGAAACAGGACTTTTAAAATTTCTTAGGGTATAAAAGGAATGAAGCATTCATATCTGAAACTTCCTGACGGAGGTAAAAATCGAGACGTTCTTAGAAAATTCAACCTTTACCATCTCTAACAAAGGTCTTAGGCTAAGGACACTTCACTGGACAGTGTGGCCCCAGTATAAAAACTGGAGTCAGAAGCACCTGAGGGTCCCACCATGACCTCTTCCTTCTCCCACACACTTGCCCACCTCCCGCCACCAGCACCATCTCCATTTGGTGGAAGCACCTAGGAATAGAGCACTCTTGCATGCTACTCCCACAGCAAGCCTTCCCAAGCTGCGCCATATGTCTCAAAAGTTCCCCTCTATCTCGTCCCAGCCCCAACGAGCTAAGCGGCCTCATTCACGCCCTTCAAATGGCTCCCATAGCCTCCAAAAATATTTTCTAGAATGGGACCGATCCCCAAAAAAGGATGGATGACAGATTTCCACAGCCCCAACCCACCTGGACATGGGAACTGCCTGTTGCCCGCCTTTCTCTCCCCCATATATATAAGCTGCACACTTCTGTTAATTTACATATTTGCCTAATGCACTATCTTCTGTCTATGGATTACTCAGAGCAACACATCTGGCTCAGAACATGAGCCTCTAGAGAGCAGTGTTTTCAGCCTCATCATACGGAGAAAGACGGAGGGGAAACAGGATGTTCTCCTAAAGAAACGTGTGGGGAAAGCGCCGGGTTGCGAGTCTGACAGAGCCGTCACGACTGGGCCTCTGTTCCCCAGCTAGCATCGAAGGGTAACTTCCTTTGCCTCCTTTAACTTCACTTTCCTCTTCTGCAAAGCATGAAACAATAAAACCTCTCTTTGGGGTGATTGTGAGGACTAAACTGGATACGTGAAAAACCTTGTATATACAGAGGAATGAGTCCTGCGTCAACCATTGTTGCTTTTCCCAAACTCTGCCTACACCTTTTATAAATAGTTCCTTTATTTAAATCTCCTTAAATTACCTGATTTGAATGTGCCATAGGATTCCTGCCAGGACTCCCAATATGCTTAGTAAGTGACATTTGCCTTGACTTGCCTTCCCCGCTTCTCCCCTAGTATATGGTTTTCTACCTAAGAAAAATTTGCTGCTTTAAAAATATATAAATTTGGGGCGCCTGGGTGGCTCACTTGTTAAGCGTCTGCCTTCGGCTCAGGTCATGATCCCAGGGTCCTGGGATCAAGCCCCACATCGGGCTCCCTGCTTGGCGGGAAGCCTGCTTCTCCCTCTCCCACTCCCCCTGCTTGTGTTCCCTCTCTCGCTGTGTCTCTCTCTATCAAATAAATAAATAAAAATCTTTAAAAATAAATAAATAAAAATATATAACCTTTTACTCTTCAATGTTTAGTTACTTCCATTTTGTTCCAATGCTCAAGTTGTTGTGTAAGTCTGATTTACCCAAATTATAAATTCTGGCATCATGTCTGACTCACCCTGAGTTTGAAGTTTCGGAGTTTCACACTCATTTACAGGGCTGTGAAATCGCAAGGCTGGGGCATCTGGGTGGCTCAGTCGTTAAGCGTCTGCCTTCAGCTCAAGTCATGACCCCAGGGTCCTGGGATTGAGCCCCATGTCGGGCTCTCTGCTCAGCGGGAAGCCTCCTTCTCCCTCTCTCTGCTGCTCCCCCTGCTTGTGCTCTCTTGCTGTCTCTCTCTCTCAAATAAATAAATAAAATCTTAAAAAAAAATCGCAAGGCTAACAGGACCCTCACACATCACCTGGGCCAGCATCTTCCAAAACACGCTCCACAAAATACTGTTGCCAGAAAAGATGTTCTAGAATCTAACAAATTTGCAACGTCTTTCCACGGTGACTCTCAGTGACATATTTAGGCATCTGAGTAGTCTGGCCATAGGGCATCCTGTTGAAATTCAGTAAGGCAGCATTCTGTTCATTTATTTGTCCACAGAACGGTTGCCCCACCCCTCCCTCTAGCGTACCCGTTAACATCCTGCAGAACAAATTTCTACAAACTACCCCTGGAATGGGAGAGAAGAAACAGAAAAACTCCCTTCCCTAAAGTCAGTTAGCAAATGGCAGAGGTGGCATCAGGCCTAGACCTCTCTGACCCCCAGACCCCGGTTCTTCTCCCTATACCAGAGGGTCTCTAACTTCATCATACAGCGGCCGGCCAGGAGTGCTCGTGAATATTGCAGACTGCTGAGCCCGGCCCCCGGACTGTCTCATTCAGCGGGGCGGCTGTGCATTTCCAACAGTCCTCGGGGGCTGCTGCTGTGGGAAGGAAGCCGCTTTGGGAACCACTGCCCTACACCCATCTACAGTGGCTCGGGAGCCGGGGAGTGCCCCAGCCTAAGGAGTGAAGACCCTGTGGGGAAGAGAAGCCAAGGCATTGACACAGGAAACCGCCTACATGAATCTACATGACAACAGGATTAATAACTAACAATTCAACACATAAGGCTTTACCTAACAAACAGCCAAACAGTCCAGAGTAAAAAAAAACTACAAAAACTGGACAGTGGGAATTCGCTAGATGTGAAAGGATAGGAAAGCCTGAGTTAAAAAAAAAAAAAGGATAATTGGGAAGAGCATTCCAAGTGGCAACAATGGTTCCTATCATCCAAATATTTGTTTGCGGAATGGAAGGGACCTGGCTGTGCATGTCTTTGGAGAGCACCCTGGTTCTTACATTTGAGTATGAGTGTGACTGCTATTTCAAAAATTCACAGCAAAACACTTGATGCAAAATATAGTAGCTTCTCTCCAAAGGAGTGATTTGGAGGATCTCGCAAAGGTCTTCCTGCTCCCTTTCCAGCTGTAGCTTCACTTCCCCTGCTCGGGTCCCCTGTAGCCCACCTCCAAGACATTAAACCAAGGGCCAAGCAAAGCTGGCCACCGAGTCTATAAGCCAGCTGACTCACGCTTTTCTTGGGAAGTGGGAGTAAAACGGTCAAAACAGACCTCCTGCAAGTGCCTTCTAATGGAGCTTTGATGAAGTGTAACACTTTCAAGACCTCTCCCCTACACCTACCTCCCCCCCCCAAAAAAAGAATTATCTGGGAAAATAATTTTTATAAGTTGGCTACAGCACATTTTCTCAAAAGGAATAGCCAAGTATGAAAACACCATTCTCTATGATCACTTCCGGAGCTAGCGTTAACACACCGTGGCCCCTAACTACAACCTTGCAGTGCTGTCGCTGGCTACCGCTTTCAAAGCAACCATAATGACCTCGCTAGGGTAGGGAAACGGCAAGCCTGACTCTCACTCACTCACTTGCGGGCACTCACTGAAAACTGGTTAACACCGGGTAAGATGCAAGTGACAACCACTGAGATATCAACTGCCCTCCCAGCTGAAGCAGAGAAAGCACACTGGTGAATTGCAGGGCAAGTCAGGAGGAGAGCGGAGATGAAGAACACTGGGGTTCAGGTGGGAGAGGTTACTTCCAAGGGGCTGTGGAAGTCAGGCAGGAGGAAGTCGGACGCAGGACAGGAAGGGTAAAGGAACTGATGGTTCGTGAGCACCTGCTGTGTGCCATACACCGTTGGGTCCTTCACCTACTCTCTCTCGACAACCTCAAAGTCCTGTGAGGTGGACGGATGTCTTCATTTACAACGCCCTGCAAGTGTAAGGTCAAACACCTGGCAAACACCTACATGGGGACTTCAGCTTTGGTTTGTCTGAATCCAAAGGTGGTGGTCTTTGACGTTGTAAGATTTATAAGTGACGTAAGACCCTGTACCTTCTACTGAAGTTAGCTAAACCAGGGTAAATACACTCTCCAGTCTTTTCCAAAGATTTATAATTTCAAATATGGTGAAATCATTAAATAAATTTGAGTCATACACACATACACACAATGTATTTGCCAAAATGTAACATTTTTTTTTTTTAAGATTTTATTTATTTATTTGCGAGAGAGAGAATGAGAGACAGAGAGCACGAGAGGGAGGAGGGTCAGAGGGAGAAGCAGACTCCCCGCTGAGCAGGGAGCCTGATGCGGGGCTCGATCCCGGGACTCCAGGATCATGACCTGAGCCGAAGGCAGTCGCTTAACCGACTGAGCCACCCAGGCGCCCCGAAAATGTAACATATTTAAGTATCATAAAGTTCTAAGCTAGTTATGGATGGGGGAAATTTTTGAACCATTTGTTAAAAATTATCACCATGGGCAATGCATTTGATGCCTTTGAAGGTGTCTGGACACATGAGTGGCCAGAAATTCAATCTTTCCTTTTCTCCTCCAGGATGTACACAAAAGCAACAAAGAAATGGCGGGGCGGGGAGGAGAAACATGGCATTTCAGTAAATTTAGGATAGAACCCACACACTCAAAAGCTGTGTATTACTAGTAGTGGTTCAGAAACACGCAGAGATAGGTACATCTTCAAATTCAGATGTTTCCACATCATGCAAAATGACACCACTAGTAAATAGGTACAGACCTGTCGACATGCCTGGCACTGTCTGTAAGCTTTCTACAGACCAAGGTTTTTAATCATCACATCCTGCCTCTAAGATAAAGACTACCTTAGAAATGATGAAACCGAGGCCCAGTAAGAATAAGTAACTGGCCAAGACCGTAGAGTTCAACAGTAAATGGAGAAACTAAGACTTAAACCCAGGCGCTTAGGCTCTAGAGCCCACACTGATAACTAGCCAAGAGGGAGTGCCTATCCCGCAGCAGACGTATGGGATTATCAGTATTCCAGGATTTTAGTAGCAGAAGAGGAAAAGAGCCTAAATACCATTCATAGACGACTGTTGATGGGCTCTGACACATCTACTCAACAGAAACAACAAAACTACCAACGACTATGAGGTAGCTCAAAATGTGAGATGGAATGATTTCTAGGATTATGGTTAAATAGAAAAGCCAAGTTCAAAACACCATGGATAGTATGAAGTCATTTGCGTGAAGAAAACAGACAGACCTACAGATTTACAGATGCTGAGAAAATCTCCAGCATAGTTTACAAGAAACCGGTGCCCAGCATTGCTTCTGAAGAGAGGGCCGGGTACAGGAATTCAGAGAGAGAGAGAGATGAAAGATTTACTTTCCATCACAAATATTTTTCTAATTTTTGAATTCTGAACATGGTCACATATCACCTACTTATTTAAAGCAAATTCAAAGACAAAAGTTATTTGAAGAAAATCACAATGGAATGTCTTCCAACTTAATTCTGAGTGGGGAGGGTGAGAAGTGACCAGAACACCCTGTGATAATTCTCTATTCATTTCATTGAATAATTTTTCATAGTAGTGATTCCGAAATACTTAGAACTAAAAAATAAATTTAAAATGCCATCCACCTTCTTCCACTGGGACACCTGCTTCTTAAAAATGCAATGGATAAATAGCAAGGAAGAATTCCCTGTGTAGATAGTAGTAAGAGGTGTTTCAATGTGTGTGCACGTGGTGTGCACGAGAAAGCACGAGAAATCCCTAACAAAATCAAATAAAGAGGGCCGGTAGTGACCCAGCACAGCCACTGTGTGGCTGAAATAGCAATGGGCATGTCACCTCCGTGCCACTAAAGAAATGGAGTCTCTCATGTCCTACAAAACACGCAAGGCATCTTGCCTTGCCAAATTTAAGCGGGGACATTATTTTTAAGTTACTATAATTAGTTCCCATTTGTCTATGAATCAGCCTTTATGAGGCAGTAGCATCTAAGCCCCATCAGATGAAACCTGAGGCGACATCATCTCTGTTTATTATTTTGAAAAGAAAGAGAGGGTGCCAAGTTTCCTGCAATAGCCGATTCAAACGCTGAAATTTGGAGGACAGAATGTCCTGTTGTCCACGTTTGAAGATAGGACTATATTTTCATCTAATACATCAGTCCCAGGTTCAGCTGGTAACAGGAAGGAATTGAATTCCAGAGCTCAAAAATAGGACTTAAGTACTAAACCACCTTTCACTGCTCATATAGAATTTTATATTTTAACCCCTGACGCTGCAGCATTTTTTAAAAGTGTCCATGTTAATGAACAAACATGAACGTATTTTAATCTAAGGGTATCTGCTTAAGCAACGAGAGACTGGCAAATACAAGTGTTTTAAACCGATATTCACATTCCTCGATACACCCCTTTCATAACTAAGTTTCTTACAAGAAATGAACTGCTTCAATACCAAATATAAAGGCAGGGGGAGGGGAAGTGTTCCTGTTTGGCCTGGGCTTCCCCCAAATGAAACAGCTCCTTGAAAGGGCTCTGAAAGGAGGTACATAAACACAGTAGAATCGTTTGGTCTCCAAACGGAGTATGGCCAGACAGTAGGCAGTTAGGATCTGGACAAGGTTTAAACTGGCCACCTTAGGAAGCTTCAGAGACCCAACTGCAGGGAACAAGTTCAATGCTGGAATTCACAGAGGACATCAGTTAGCAGTACGCCAGGGGATCACGGCACATTGGAGTGAGGGCAGTAGGGAGAGAAGAAGTAAATACACTATTCACTGATCACCAGATTTACTATAGCAAATGCTTAATGTTTTTGTGCACACCCATGCGCCCTTGATAAATGTGTAGAGGTACCCTATCTTTCATTGCAAATACCATGGGTTCTAGGCCCGCTCTCCACATTTACCAGCAGGCTCCCTTTGGCAAACCATTTTAACCCATCAGCTTCTCATTTGTGCCTCTCGGATACAACAACAAGAGACAGGTGACAAGGGAACAACATCTGTCCTATCTAATCTCACAGGAATCTAAAATAACCAAAGTTAAGTTTTATAGTTTTTAAAATTTAGCAAATATTTATGTAACACGACAGACCAGGCACAAGGTGTTGTGCGAGCCGTACATTTTTTAAGATAAGCGTGCATATATAGCATTGAGACATACATGAATATAGATCAGAGAAGGGGAAATGAGGGCGGGCAGCGTTAAACACAGGCCTGAGATTACATCGGAATTTTAACTGAAAGCTGAGACCCAAACAATGGCTTTATTTTGCCAAAACCACAGGCAGGAGCTGCCTGGAATGCTGTCATACTAACTTGCCCTCATCACCTTGGAAGACTCAGAGACTCGTGTCCAAGTCTTCCTTTTAACAATCCTCTGATACAGGTACTAGTATTATCCCTGTTGTATAGGTAAGAAAACGAAGGCCCAGAGAGGCTCAATAACTTGCCCGTGGTTATATAACCAGGGAGCAGGCTCTGAACTTTGGCCGTCTGAGTCCAGACTCTGTTCTATCATACGCTATACTATGGAGCCGGTCGTAATTGTTAGGATGATGATGATGTATTATAATAAACCCCTTGTATTAATCCCGATTCCGCAAATGAGGAACTTGAGGCTCAGAGGTGAAGTTACAAGCAAGCCAAGATCATAAAGTGAGCCCACGGCAGAGAGAATGTGGAAGTCCATGTGACTCTGGCCTGGGCACGATTAACCGCCACGTTAATAAGCTCTGATCCACAAATATTTATTCTGCCCCTTCTGTGCCCTAAAACACTTTTTTAAAAAGGCAAGGGGTTGGTGGTGGTGTTCCGTCAGGAGCTGGAAAGGCTCTCATAGCACCTCAATGCTAAATCAGCCCCACCTAACAGGCCAAAGACCAGAGCCCTGCACACAGCAGGTGCCCTGTGAGAGCTGATGCCAGTAAGGATGACGATGGCAGAAAGATTTGAAATGTTAGTATGTGGTTTCAAAAGGGAATGTGACTACTCCATTTGGAGGGGGAAAAACCCTAAGGGCAGAATACAGACAATTTCTAAAACAATGTGAACAGGTGTGGTCTCCACTGACAGAACACTTTAGGTACTTTGTTAATTCCTATTAATCTTTCAACTCCTGAGGTAGGATCACCAAACACCCAGGTTCTCCCTGGACTTTCCAGGTAGTCTCATGTCCCGGGAAACCCCTCGGTCGGTCACCCTAGAGGGCAAACATCAGGTTTTGTACTCTTGACCTTTCATGCCCAACCCCCTTGGTTCTAGCCCAGTTCTGTGCAAACAGAAGACGCTCAATATGTCTTAGCCGGTTAGATGGATGAAAGGAGCATTACTTTATTATTTCCAAGTACACTCATTTCCACTATACAAATGTTGCCAAGCAGCAGTCCCTGCACTGCTAAAATGACTATGTGAGAATCATTTTAATTAGCACTTTCATTGTTTGTATGCAAATGCACATTCCTAAAGTGGGTCCTCTAAAAAGCTTTCCCTAAACCAACATCCCTTACTGAGATTTTTCCAGTAAATCCTTGTCCATAGACAGTAAAGAGATAAACTTCCAGCCAGCCTGAGTCTTAACGATCCAGAATCTGTAAAGGAGTTAAGAAGCTTTTCTTTATAGGAATGGCAAGTCTAAAATGAGGGAATGTGAGGCACTTCCAGGCGCCAGGATAGAGCTGCTCCTTGACTTATTCATCCCAAAATAGGATGGCGACTCAGAGGGCACTCTCCCAGTACCGAGTTCCTCTTGCAAAAAAGTGGAACACCCTGTGGCTGGGCCCCCCGCATTAGAGTCCTCAGAGTTATTGAAAGCAAACTTTCCAGCCTCCCCCAGATGTCCTGCTTCCAGCTCAGGCAGCCCGTCCGCTCTGCTGGCCCATCCCTCGCCTATTCCCTTCCTTTGGCTCTCTGACCCAGGGGCTGGGCGGCCTTGGTCTTTTGCCTCAGCTCAGGGAGAGGCCCAGATGCTCCTTGAGAATTCAACTCTGGCAGAGGTATCCATGGACCCAGCCCAGCCCTGCCCTGGGTGGGAATTCTGAAGAGCTGGTCTCTTGGGGAGTCAGGGTGGAAATAAAAGTTCTGGGCGGTCAACACGGCCGACTCCTGTCCTGAGTCACTAACTCAGCTCTGCATGGTTATACCAGGCAGCCCAGAGAGCCAGTCACAACTTAAAATTAGCGAGAACACGATGGTGAGAAGCTAAGTCTTGGAAAGGCAAACAGGTAGGCAGAGGTTATCTAAGCTTGGAGAAAAACTCCTGTGGTCCAAAGAGGCCAGGGAGGACTACAGCCAGGAAGGCCCTGTAAAGTCCTTTAAATGGCTGCAAAGCACTCCTAGCATGGAATGCTTTATTCTCATGTCTGGGCCACAGGAAGACAGAACAGAGTTGAGGCTGAACAAAGGACAGTAGCATTTATCAGTCAGACGAAAGTCCAAAAGGCTAATGTCTGGGATGCGTTAAAACACGTGAGAAATGTGAATAACCATCAGGGGTAGGTTTCTGTTTGTTGGTTTGTTTGCAAAGCTATGATCAGCTTGACAAGCAAAGCAAAGAAGTTTAGGCCTGCTTGGGGAACCCAGTGTCATGTTACAGAGAGCAGAGAAACAGCTCCTCGCTGGTGCTGAGGGAACGTTCTTCATGATGGAAAAGGCAACCCTGGTAAGAAGCAACTGGAGTGGAAGACAGGTGTGGAGCTGGGAAAGCAACAGCTACTTTAAGTCAAGTCAGGTTTCTAGGCTCAGATGAATCACATCCACAGACAGCCAAAGTACGGACACGTGTCACAGATGAATCACTGTCAGGAATCCTTCAGAAACCTCAAAGAAAGGAATGGTGTTCAAAGATATGGAACTAATTCACAAAAGGAAGATTCTAGAAGTATATGCCAAGAGGCTTGGCATTCATGTCCAGCAGAATTCTAGCCTGGAGTATTTTTTTAAGAAGATTTTATTTATTTTTTTGAGAGAGAGAGCGAGCAAGAGCATGAGCAAGGGGGAGGGTCAGAGGGAGAAGCAGACTCCCCGCTGAGCAAGGAGCCCGATGCGGGACTCGATCCCAGGACTCCAGGATCATGACCTGAGCTGAAGGTAGATGCTTAACCAACTAAGCCACCCAGGCACCCCTAGCCTGGAGTATTAAATAGATGAATACCCAAGAAAGAGTGACGATCGCCAAAAACTGACAGAGGTTCACTATAAATAAGTATCAGATTAACCAATTCCCGTTTTTGTTAGATTTATAAGATGGATAGTTCATATGAGTGTAACTTCCCTTGAGCTGGACTTTAATAGTTCAATGATATTCTTGTGAATATGAATAGGAGCACTGAGGCAGATTTATACAGAGATGAATGAGCCACCAGCCTGTCAGACGCATGGACTCAGCCCTGTCCCATACATGAGGCTTATATCTAGAGGTAA
This sequence comes from Neomonachus schauinslandi, assembly GCF_002201575.2. NCBI lineage: Eukaryota > Metazoa > Chordata > Mammalia > Carnivora > Phocidae > Neomonachus > Neomonachus schauinslandi. Next base: position 122,399,623 of record NC_058408.1, read on the forward strand.
TACACATGAGGGAGGGCTCGTCACCTTGTGAGGAGACAAAAGCTGGATATTAAAAGTTCCTCACAGGTTGTAAGGTGAATCAAATCTAACAAGCTGAAATTTAAGATGAATACATGTAAAGTCTACGCATGTAGGGGGGAAACTGGGGAGGAGGTAGTACTCTGGTTGACCACCTGCTTCACACAAATTCCAAGATCCTGAATTGGTTCCTGAAAAATGCAGTCAAGTTTAGTTGCATGAGGGGGTCCTTGTGATGATCCTCAGAGAGCTTCCAGCTGAGATCCCAACTCAGGTCTGGGACCCCAACAGAGCCCCTTCTAATGCTCTCATTCGTAACTACAGAGAAGTTATGGCACCACGAAGAAAGAGTACACACACCTGGATGAGAGCTCAGGGTGGGGGCTCAGAGAGGCCTCTACTTAGGGTATGTCTTAGGAGACACCAGCAGTGTGATAGCTGATACCTTAGAAACACCTTCTGGTCAGGCGCCTGGGTGGCTCAGTTGGTTAAGCGACTGCCTTCGGCTCAGGTCATGATCCTGGAGTCCCTGGATCAAGTCCCGCATCGGGCTCCCTGCTCGGCAGGGAGTCTGCTTCTCCCTCTGACCCTCCCCTCTCTCATGTGCTCTCTCTCATTCTCTCTCTCTCAAATAAATAAATAAAATCTTAAAAAAAAAAAAAGAAACACCTTCTGGTCAACATCTGCTATAGTCAAAGCTGGTTCTGTTCCGAGATCGACATTCTCAAACTAGCCAACATAGGGACCACTGCTGGCAGGGTGGGTCGGGGGAGTGGATGTCAGCAACATTTAACATTGGGTGATACCCTTCTCACCCAGTGACCTGTGACTGACAGGCTAAGATCCCTAAAGGGAAGCGCCTGGTTGGAGTGCCTTCTTATTAGCTCATCGGTCAGACAAGCATCTTTGGAGTTATTTTTCCCAAGGAAAGGGATGTCCCTGGAGGAAATGAGTAGATGCCAAGCAGAAAATATAGCAAATCAAAATACTTCCTGATGCAATCCAAATCCTTGGCTGATGTACTTGTAGCTCAATACCTGGAACTCAAGACCAGCCCAGGGAGAATCAGAAACAGGCTCCTAAGTGGCTGGGAGCCAAGAAGGTCCAAAGTGGCTTTGGAAGCCCTGCAAAACCAAAGACACTGGGCGTGTTCCAAGCCACAGGATTTCTGAGCTACTGGGGGCACTGGACATCATCTCACTTTAAAAAAAAGAAAGAAAAGAAAAAGAGAGGAATATGGAAGTGCTAAGGGAGAGCAGTGTTGCAGAGCTCCCTAAAGTAAAAAAGAAAATCTGAAGACCCTGGTCTCTAAAGTATTTTTACCAAAACGGGCATTTTTGGGGGGGGGGGGGCATATACTGTTTGGTCAATTAACAGAGGAACCCCAAGGTTCACACCAGTCACCCTGCCTCCCAGCACTCAGTGAGTGGACCTTGTAGTCCTGGAACTGACCCTGCGGTACTTTGGACCAGGGGTGATGGGCAGGGAGCTGAGATGATCCACAGTGAACTGGAACCAACCTCACGAAACTGCGTCATCCATGAAAAGGCGGTAAGGGAACTCACCACACCCCACCCTCCGTCACACCAAGACTTTAACCCTAGATGGAACATTCTACACATCAGATATCATCCAAAAGCTCAGAGGCAAGTTCTGGAGACGGAAAATACACAAGCAGCATTTCTAGACACCCCCCCAATGTATTGCGTTCTCCAAGGATGGGTCTGGAAACCGACAGACACCCTGTTTTTTCTACTGGTACAGAATGGTTCACGCATATGCCCACTCTTGTTCTCTGAAGGCTTCCCTTTCTCAGTGTTCTGACAGCTCTCTGCTTGCTCCAAGAAGGAAACTTCCACTGTGCACGACCAGTCTTGAACACATGCTCCATCAGGGCAATGTGGAGACGGGAGCAGCAATGACAGCAGCTAGAAGGGGACAGGCTGAAGCCCAAAGCACTGAATGTTGGACACTGCCAACCCTGAATCTGCAATTCCTCTATTTACTTAGAAACAGTTGCCGATGCTCGCCCTGACCAAAGATAAACTAGGACAAACCCGGAAAGGGAAGGGGAAGCGGTGAGGTAAGGGCTGTTGTAAACCTGGCACAATGCAGAGGAAAAGTTCCTCGCGTTGTCAGAACACGGTTTTCCTCCCTGGGAGAAGGAGGAGATAACATACCCCTGTGAACGGGGACGTGAGGCCGCGACCACGGGCTCAGCAGAGGCAGAGGCTCGCCCTCTTCACACACTTAGAAGTCCCGTGCAGACAAGTTTGGAGGCTTCCGTGACCCTAGTGTAAAGGCCCTGGCATTTGGAGTCAGAGAAGGTGAATGTGCGTCCTAGCTCTGCCTTGAGCAAGCTGTGTGACATCAGGTCAGGCACTCACCCTCTCTGAGTTTCTGTTCTCCATGAACTATAAAAAGAACAGTTCTTTCTAGGCCAGCTGATCTCACAGTTTTCTTCCAGATCTAATAGTCTGCTATAAACTGATACTGCAACACAGCAGTCAGGCCTCCATTCAGCAAACATTTGCTGACTACATTCTGCGTGTCTAGGGACGAGGACAGTCCTGTACTCAACGAACCAGGCAGCAGCCTATAGACAAGTCTCTACAGTGCCATGGGAGAGACATGTGGACAGGGCGAAGGGTCGGCCCACCCAGCAGAGAAGGGAGCAGAGTGAAAGCAGGAACAGCGTCCCAGCAGCGACGCCTGGGCCCGCGCGTGGAGGAGGGAAGAATTTGGCTGAGGGAATAATATGTATAAAAGCACACAGGAGGGCGCCTGGGTGGCTCAGTTGGTTAAGCGACTGCCTTCGGCTCAGGTCACGATCCTGGAGTTCCAGGATCGAGTTCCCACATCAGGCTCCCTGATCAGCGGGGAGTCTGCTTCTTCCTCTGACCCTCCCCCCTCTTGTGCTCTCTCTCCTCATTCACTCTCAAATAAATAAATAAAATCTTAAAAAAAAAAAATAGCACACAGGAATGACCCAACGGGGCATGCATGGTGAGAGTTCAGAGCTAAAGGGCCTCATAAGCCATGCTAAGAAGAGCTGCCCCCCAGCATCCCCAGACCCCCTCAACTTCCTTGCTGTCCACCTCAACAGCTCCCTGTATGGCCACACTCTCAGGGTGGGTGTAGACCTACACTGGGTCAACCATCAAGCAACAGTCCAATCTCTACCCCCCGCCCTCCAGCCTCTCCCTTTGTCCCCGAGTCACACAGCCAGGCCACACCTGCTGTTCACTAGGTTTCCTCCCAGGCACTCGGCAGGCCTTGCTCTTGCTCCGCCCCTCGTGCCCAGCCCATGGCAGCTGTGCCAAATAGTTTCCATCTTCCTCAGAGCCACAAGCACATCCCACCCACCCCACTCATGCTCAGTAGAGGACTTCCACCTCCTCTGTTCCTGGGCATGACTGTCCAAGCCCAGCTCCTGTAGCAACCCTCCTGTCCACCTGTCCCAAGTTCCTTCCTAAATAGCCCACGCCAAGCTGCGGCTATATCTGCTCGCAAGTACAAAAGAAAGTAAAAAGACTCCATTAAGAAACAAAAACCACAGTCATCGACCAACGCGGGCTGTTGCCCACACATCTGACCAGACCCTGAAACAAGCACATCTAAGTGGGATAAGGTCCGGGGATATACTCCGTAGGCCAAAAAGCATTACGTAAGTATTAGCTACTCCACAGCTGTCATCTGAATAAAGGAGTACAAATAAATGTAAATCTGATGTTGAAGAGACAAAGAGATTTGTTTTAATAAACAAATCAATGAATCTGATGTTGAAGAGACAATCTAAAAGCGGTGCAAAATCCACAGTATCTTCAGGCATGTGAACGAAGAATGCAGCCTAGAATCTGTCAGAGCCTTTAAAACAATCCCGGGGCCCTTGCAAGACCAGACTCTGGTCCCTGCTGGGCTCCGACACACACAGCCGACTCAAGCAGCACAGAATCATGGCAGCGCCATTTATTTCTGAAATAAATGTCCTCAAGTATGCCAATATATTTAATATAAAATCCAGGGGCGCCTGGGTGGCTCAGTCGTTAGGCGTCTGCCTTCGGCTCAGGTCATGATCCCAGGGTCCTGGGATCGAGCCCCGCATCGGGCTCCCTGTTTCTCCCTCTCCCACTCCCCCTGCTTGTGTTCCCTCTCTCGCTGTGTCTCTCTCTGTCAAATAAATAAAATCAATCTTTTTTTTTTTTTTTTTTTTTAAAAGATTTTATTTATTTATTTGAGACAGAATGAGAGAGAGAGAAAGCACATGAGAGGGGGGAGGGTCAGAGGGAGAAGCAGACTCCCTGCCGAGCAGGGAGCCTGATGCGGGACTCGATCCCGGGACTCCAGGATCATGACCTGAGCCGAAGGCAGTCGCTTAACCGACTGAGCCACCCAGGCGCCCCAATAAAATCAATCTTAAAAAGAGAAAGGTTTAATATAAAATCCATATACAAGACATTTAATGTATATTACATACAGTATACTGTATGTGTATGGATGTGTATCTATTTCTATTTCCATGCTCTATGTGCCATTACACGCTGTCAGCCAATGAAAAGAAGCCGATCACACTCTCGGCCAACTGCGGACATGGCCCCACCACAAAACACCCACAGCAGCCTCTAGGACACCATCCTGTGTCAATCATATTCTAGAACATGTCTTGTTTACTCTGTGAAAGCCTCTCTGTCTGCCATTTATTTATTTATGTTTTTATTTGTTCCAGTCAACAGTTTTGCCACACAGTGGCCAAGAGATGGTATGGAACTGGTGTCGGACCTGCCACGAAGACATAAAGGAAAAGTGTGACCCAGGATTGTACAATTCAAGTGTTAAGACTGTCCAGCTAGTGAAGAGGAGTCCACTTCCAGACCTGGGAGCACCAATCATCGGAAATATTCTACAGAATGCCAAGAAGATAAAAATCTTTCTTCCTAGTTCACCTCTGCCCCATCCACTAAGCAGAGCTACCAAGTTCTCTCCCACTGCAGTGAGTGCAGGGTTGTGCTGAGAGCTTGCTGAGTACAAATCCCATTACACTTAGCTCTTCCACATATATTAGAGGCAAGCATGAGGAATTCCTGATGACATGAGGAACTTTCTCCACTGAGACTCTGCTCTTCCAACCCCGTAAAACTTGTTATGTGGCCAGAACAGCACAGCTTCCCAAAACTCATGCCCAGAACTGAGAGTGACATATGACAGAGAATTCTAGACAGTTAACCTTTGAGGGGAACCCAGATACGATCTCATTTAATGCAAGAAAGCCCAGGGCGGGGAGGTTGTTCTAAGGTTGGTGGCAAGTCAGGGCCTGCAGGTGGCCAGGGTGAGGAGACCTGGCTCCTCGGTGATGAGCTCGCACTTTAAACCCAGAAACTGAAGGACAAAGATGTTGTCTGCATTCTGGCTAGCATTCTGCTTACAAGGAGCTTACAAGAATAATTTTAAGAGGAAAAAAGGGATTATTAGAAGAAACAAACTGCCCATCACAAAGCTCATAAAATGGGAATGGTTTAGATTAAATTCACATCCTTATTAAAGTGTTAGGTTGGTGTGTTGGCTTGGTCGTGTTTGGTGCAAAGTTCCTTTCCTGTAACCTTTCTAGTTACTTTGGAAGGTACCAGGGCTCAAAAACTAACAACTGTGGTTCGTGAAAATCGTGACTTCTGTCATCCAGTTTTAGGTTTTGGTCTTATTGTAAAAAGGGGGAAAAAAAAACCTGAAAAATGTTCCGCTCCTTCAAGTTCAGTAGTTCAATTTGAAAGAAGGAAAAAAAAAAAAAAGGGGGACTATTAAAGAGAAAATCTAATGTTCCCAACATGGTAATTTTATGAGCAAACCATATTATGCAGAGTACATGATATGTTTCAAAACTAATATAATGACTTGGTATTTGTAAAGAATGCTCCAAAAATTACATTATTGCTCTCTTTCCTTCCTCTCATTGAAATATGCACAAATCTCTTTAAGGAAAAAATATTTGTTTTCACTACTCCACTGCTCCAAATATTTTTCTCCCTATCATCTTAAATTTAATTTCCATTATTTATAAAGGAGGATACCAAAATGATGTTTTGCTGAACCTCAAGATCCCGATTTTTCAAGAATAGGTTTTAAACGGACACTCTAAGTCATGGGTTATGAAACCAAAAGCCTGAGAGGGCCAAGCAAGTGGTAAGTGGGTGGCGTGGGGACTACAGCAAACTGGGACCCAAATGCCTCCCTCCACCCCCAACCAAGGGGACAACCACTGGTTCTCACTCTAGCCCACGCCGCTCCCATGCAAGAACATGGCTCGATACTGCAACATATTCTAATTGTCAAGAGGAGTTAGAAATCAAATTATGCGAAATCTTCTGACTTAAAATTCTGGCCACTTACTTCAAAAAACTTAAAACTGGTGTTTTGTGGGCAGCTAGTTTGCAACCTGCCACAAAAGACAGGATGCCATAAACGTAATTAACTCAGGGAACAAATGCAACATCTAGAAACACAAACTTTGTTGGAAAATGAAGGATGATCTCTATATACTTTTTTTTAAACCTGTATTCCTCTGTAATAACTTTTCTCTGGAACAGGGAGGCAGAAAGAGGGAATAAATGAACTTGAGAAAAACACGAAATTAGTTGCCGGAAAGCAAAAAAGGTAAAGGTATCTCTTTCCTTTTTTTTGTTAAAATAGAAGAGTATTTCCAGCTTTTGAGTCCACGTTGGGACAATTCTAGCAGTTGCAAATTTCACTGAGGTTAGGCTGCTTTGAACAGAGCTATCTTCCCTAATCTTTCTCTCACAGAAATGCCATACAGAGCCGGTAACCTGTTACTCAGAGTCACTTTTATAAGAGTAAGCTAATGGTTTGTGTGACTAAGCAAGAAGGCATGACAACTGGGTGGAGGGGTCTCACCTCCTAAAAATGTGAATGTATTATATACGCAGACTGGGCCTGTGCATAAGTACCTTAGAGGGGTTCTTGAGCCCTCTCCCAAAAAAGCCTAAGAAACAATACCTAACTGATTATAATAGTGAAAGTTCAATTGTGCAAGTTCAAGCACAAGCAGTTATTTTTTTCCAGCATACCTCTGCAGGAGCCATTTTTTATTTAATCACTGCCATAATCAGCAAACCAGAGAAAATCTCTCTGAGTGAGGAAAACAGAGTGAGTCATCTCCATGTTGATAAGGAGACTGCAGGATGAGGGCACCGTGCTGTGAGGTAGGTATCAGATGGTGCCTGGTCTAAATTAGTCAGTGGAGCGATCAGAATGATTTCTTCCCATGATGTTCAGTAATCACGGGAGATGATGATGAGCTCCCCGTTTTAGTGACAGCCACCAGTACCATCTAATGTTTACTTCCCCAAACCAGGGAGGAAAAAGAAAGGCAAAAGAGCTTACTCACTCTCTATTTGTGGTCACTGGATGGAAAAGGAGAAAACTATCTTATTTTTACACGTGGCCAACAAATGTGATAAAACTTCCTGTTTGAAAAGTACAAAATCAAATGTGTAAATCACCTCAAAAATGTCACTGCTGCCAGAAATGAATAGCTTGTCTTTGCAGGACACGGTAACTTTGGCCAGAAAGTGGCCCTATGAAACTCTGGTGACACAAACCAATACAGCAAGCCCAGGGAGACACTTTTAGACAGTGACCCCTGCGGAGGCTGCCTCCAAGGGCACATGGCCCAACAGCAGCGTAGGACCCTGCAGCGTTGGTATCAGACCCTGAATTCCAGCCTTCACTTAAGGAAAGGTGACAACTCATGCAAATTCCACGTTGAGCATTTCCCTCCAGTAGCTGAGATTCTTAAGGAAAATGAATTTGAGTTGCTTTTAAATTGGACTGAGCTCTGGGGTTAGAAACTGTCAATTACTGGATTCCAAATTCCATGTCTTATTCCACAATGCAACAAATACTTTGCTTCAAACGGTGGCAGAGAGATGTCCGGTTGAAACAGCAATAATTTGTGTTTCAACTCATGGCAAGCCCACCTCATTTCAAATTCATATTTTGTCTAAAGCTGTGGAATAAAATATCAGCCAGAAACAGCCTTAAATCCTTTCTGAAAGAAGGGAAGGAAGGAGGAAAGAAAGCAACTGGACTGACTGATATATGCAAAATATATGCAAAAATTTGAAATTCAAGTTAAAGAAGCCTAGTCCCAACCTGCTGATGAACATGGAGCCTCAGAACAAATAAAGGCAATGGACACTCAACAGGCAATGTCTTCAATCCAAATACACATCGAGCAAGAGCACTTAGAAAACCAAGTAATGAAGGAACTTTGAGCTTTCTATTTCTAGGTCATATATTAAAGGCTAAAAGGGATACTTATCATGCTTTTTAAAGCTAATACATAAACATGATACAAAAAAATTTAGAAGTTGTTAAAAAACAAAACAACGGAGTACATTCAAAGATCTTACTAGTTTTATCCACTGAGTCACAAATCGGGCAGCCTCCCATCTAGCAGAAAGGAGCTCTGAGGAACTACACAAAATGGAAGATTTTTTATAGGCAGAAGGAGGTGGGGCAAAGAAGTTATTCTAGTGGATTGTTCCAGGTAAGGTCACCTTCCTTTGGGGGAAGGCGGGGATCTATCAGGCAGATCCCCTCCTCAGTAGTGCTGACCAGGTAATTCCAGATTGACTGTTAAAGGTTACATAGTTAGGCTAGGTTTTAAGTCTTGGTTTGCAGACAGGGGCTTAGCACAAGTGACTCCACTTTGGATTTTTTTTTTTCTTTTAAAGTATAAAAGGGTATAGAATGAAAAGTAAGCATCCTTCCTACACCACTGCCCTCCCCAAAAGGCTACTACTCTCTAGCATCTCCTCCTGAGATGGTCTACATGCATACAAGCACCAAGGCACTGTTCTGCTTTTCAACTTAAGGAGGATACCACCATTTTTTAATGCCTGACCACTCAGTCTCTGAGGACATGAGAAGGTACCAGCCTTTTCTTTCTTTCTTTTTTTCTTAATTCCTAAAAGCACTTACTAAGAAGGAATCAGGGAGGAGAAATCCTCCTCCCATGATTGTCAGTAAGTTTCATTCTTTTTAATCATATTTAAGTTCCAAAAGACAAAATTAAAACCTGGGCTGGTGTCAATCATCACGATTGACATTCCATTCCACTGAAAGCTTCATTTTGCTATAAACCATTGGTTATGGGTAGAGAATGCTACATAATCAATGTTTATTAGATGTTCCAGAAGTCCCATGGAGAATATTTTCAATGAAATATGAGGGCTTGGAAATACATGAAAATGCAAGTTAGGGCTTCCCATTGCCCAAGCAATATTTGAAACAGTACATTCTAGAAGGCTGCTTATCACACTGCCCTCAACAGCTGCATGGGTTTCCTATTTTGTCATGTCCAGAAAAGGCATGAAAAGACCAGGCCTGGGGAAGAGGTGACAGTGTCCTCAAAGAAGGGATTCCTAAAAGATCCTGAAAAGCCTCTGGAGAGGGCTGAGAGGCTCACCAGGGCAGTCAGAGATGAAGTCCACGGGGACAGGGAGGTGGCCAGCCAACTTTGAGGGGCGACTTCAAGAAGGCAGCGAAAATGTCTATGGGGCCTGGAGATAACAAGACTAAAGAAACTCACCAGGTAGTGCAAAAATGGAAAAACTAAGGAACCCAATGAGAATGTGCATGAAGCTCAATAGGGCGATTTGTCTTAGAAACGGACAAAAACAATATGGAGCGGTGCATTTTGTGCCCAAAGCCCACAAATAGATAAAAATGTGTAGGATTCAGAACGGATTGCCTCCCGTCAGCCGATGGCAGTTGAGGGACATGGGTGCTACCTGAAATGCATCTCTCTCCTACAACCATCATGGTATATTTTTGCTGCTTTTTATCTTATAACATTTATCCTTGATATTTCAGAGATGTTCTAAATATTTCCTACATTGTGGTTCTACAAGCCAAAAAAAGGCGTTTGGTCTTTTCATAGAATGTGATCATATCTAACTTTGATTGCACAACTAATGACTTTCATGCACTGTTTTTCACTTTAGTGAGCCTTCATTTAATGAACTTTTGGGGCACTTGGGTGACTCAGTCAGTTAAGTGTCTGACTCTTGATTTCGGCTCAGGTCATGATCTCAGGGTTATGAGATCAAGCCCCGCATCAGGCTCTGCCTGCTTAAGATTCTCTCTCTCTCTCCCTCCTCCTCTGCACCCTCTCCCTCTCTAAAAATAAATAAATAAAATAAAATAGTGAACTTTTGGATGGTATGATTATAGGATGAAAAACCCAAAATGTATTAACAGTGAATTAAACTTAGTCATCAAAATGGCTTGCAGAAGTTCTAGTACAGATAAAGAACAGTGTAGTTTACAGGCTATTAATGGCAAAAGATGCTGGAACCTTCTGCTTGCCAGCCAAAGGCACAGCCATGTGCCAATTGCATAAATGCAGTTTATAATTCACTCAGCTGACCTGATTTAAAATTATGCAACTCTAAAACTAATTCTCTTAATTTGGATATTTCAAGTTTTTTATATAAGGTGAGGCTTTACTACTTTTATATCATTATCTCATTTGAATAATTTATATTCTTATCACATGAAATCATGCCATATTCATTAGCATGTGTCTTCATTCACCTCTTAGGGATTTTATATAGAAAATCCACCCTTTGCCTCTTTCTCTGTCCAAATCCAACGTAGTCCTCCTTTCTCTACCTAAGTAATCTCAGTCTCCTAGCTTTTAAATATCATCTACATGCTGATGACTCTCAAAGATACCATCTCCAGCCCCAGCCAACTCTAGATCTCCAGGAGAATACCAAATGGGCACCTCAAATTTAACATGTCCAAACTGAACCCTCAGGGTCCCCCGCCACACATCCCTCTTTGTTCCTCATCTCAGTAAACAGCAACATCATTCACCCAGCCAAAAACACTAGGCTCATCCTTCATTCTTTCTGCTCACACCCCATACCCAACCCAGAAGGCACGACCTTCAAAATATATCCTGAGCTTGACCAGTTCACATCATTCTATAATCCCCACCCTAATCCAAGTCGTGCCCGTATCTCCTGCTTGGACCCCTTCAGGTTACACTGATTCTACTCTTGCCCCCAAAGTCTACTCTCCACTCAGGACCCAGAGAAATAATTGTAAAGCACAAAGATGATTACTGTTCTGCTCAAACTCTCCAGTGTAGTCCAATCACACTCTCCTTATCATGGCCTACAAGATCTGGCTCCTACCTGCCACTGATCTCACTTCATATCACTTTCCCCATACCTACGTCCCAGCTCAAGGCCAGCCAAACTGGCTGCCCTCCTGTCCTTCTATCACGCCAAGCTCAGCTTACATCAAAGGCTTTTCTTTCTGCTTGCTGCTCCCTCTGCCTACACACTTCCCCCAAGATTCCTTCACTCCATTCAGATCTCTGCACAGAATTTCTCCCCCTCTCTCCCCCATGCACAGAAGTCTTCTCAGGTCACTCTTTCAAAAACAGTCCCTCCAGCCACTCATTTTGGTTTTTCTCCCCCCATGGCACTTATTACTACCTGAAATTATTATTTAGTGATTTACTTTGTTCATAAAATAATTCTTAGTGAACACCCATCATGTTTGCATGCGAGGTGCTCTTCTAAGGGCAGTGAACAAGATAAGCAAAGATCTTTGCCCTCTTGGAGCTCACATTATTTGCCACCCTACTTGAATCTAAGCTCCAGAAACATGGACACAGTCTGCCTTTAGACCCCTGAATCTCCAATGCCCAGAGCAGTGCCTTGGCACACAGTAGGTATTAATACATATTTGCTGAATGGGTAGTGGCCCACCCACCTGAGACCATCTGCTTCCCTGAGGAACCCCACCATGGAGCTCTTGTTGCCCACCAGATGGGACTCTGGTTGTAGGACCCAGAATGTCCACTGTGTCCCTTTAGACACAGCAATCTGGCCAGCCTCCCATGCCTGAGTTGGGTCTCTAACCCTGGGCCTGCCTGTCCTAACTGCCTGTCCTTCCTGCACCAACCCGCAGCACTCCGCCAGCTCCCCACCTGGCCATGCCACTGAGACTTGTCTCACGAGGTCATACCAGCTCCTGGTCCACATGGTGGCAGCTGACCAGCCAGTCAGCAAACAAACCGGCTTTTCTCAACAAAGAGTGGTGGGGATCCAGACACATGGGTCCTACTGCCTCCTTGGCTCATGGTGGTCCTTCCCCTCAAAGAGCTCACACGAGACCTTCAACATCAACTAGCTGGTGCTCCCCGGAGCGTCCTCGGCTCAGCCCCAACGCACCGCTGCAAAGAACAGATATTTGCCTCCTTCCACTGTCACAGAAGCAAGACACTTACCTGCTGTGATGAGTAATTCAGTTTCTTTTGGAAAAATGAGGAACATTTGTTAACTGAAATTATCTGATCTCAAATAAAAATGAAGGTAATTGGGAAATGCAGTTAGTTCAGTCTTTCAAGAAAAGGGCAGCTGTAGCAGTGGTGGGAAAGGGGAGAAAAGGAAAATACAAAGGTCTTGAAGGACCACTCTGGAAGACTCAGGAAATAGGTGTTTAAGATCGGTGTTTCCAAAATACCTGTGCACATTTTAATTTGTTAGCTTAGAACTACCCAGCTCTACATCTCAAAGCTAAATAGGGTTACTTTCTATTTGTCCAGCACTTTATTCTGTATGAAGCATTCTCAGATATAGGATCTCTTTTAGCAGGACAGGTTTCATTTCCTGTCCAGGGCCCAGAGAGGTCAAACAATTCACCTGCGATCCCACAGTAGAAGTGGCAGAACCACGTAGGTATCAGAACCCAGATATGCCTCGGCCCAGCCCAGTGTTCTTCCTCCTAGTACAGTAAGGATGGTGTGGTCTCTGAAAATCACATTCTACAGTCCACCAAAAATATTTCCTTTCATTACAGCAGAAGAAACAAAACAGAGGTGCCTGGGTGGCTCAGTCGATCAAACATCCAATTCTTGATTTCTGCTCAGGTCACGATCTCAGGGTCAGGGGATGGAGCCCCATGTCAGGCTCCACACTAGGCGTGGAGTCTGCTTAGGATTTGCTCTCCCTCTCCTCCTCCCCTGTTCCTGCACATGCTCGTGTTCTCTCTCCTTCAAAAAAGAAAAGAAGGATGGAAGGATGGATGGAAGGAAGGATGGATGGATGGAAGGATGGAAGGATGGATGGATGGATGGATGGATGGAAGGAAGGATGGAAGGATGGATGGATGGATGGATGGAAGGAAGGATGGAAGGATGGATGGATGGATGGATGGAAGGATGGATGGATGGATGGATGGAAGGATGGATGGAAGGATGGATGGATGGAAGGAAGGATGGATGGATGGATGGATGGATGGATGGAAGGATGGATGGAAGGAAGGATGGCTGAATGGCTGGAAGGAAGGATGGATGGATGGATGGAAAGATGGAAGGATGGATGGAAGGAAGGATGGATGGAAGGATGGAAGGATGGATGGATGGATGAATGGAAGGAAGGAAGGAAGGAAGGAAGGAAGGAAGGAAGGAAGGAAGGGAAAAAAAAGAAACAGAAACGGAAACAAAACAAAACACGTATTTACCAGTGGTTTAAGGTGGTGGGATGCATTGGTCCTGAGCTCTGGGCAGAGAGAAGGTTTCACAAAGTCTTCCAACAAATGCCAGCCCCTGCAATGACAAAGATACAAAACATGTGGTGTGAATCAGGCACTCTGTGGCCTCTCCCCAAGGAGGCCAGCCAAAACACCAATCGGCAGGCAGCCTGTTTAGGCTTACGCCCCCATCCTCCTCTTCCAGCCTCCACTCTCTTCTCTGACTTCCCCAACTGGAACAAGAATCTTTAGTTCACCAGCTGAAATGGGCCCCATTAGAATCAGTGGACCTTGGACAGAAAGAAGCTTTAGAGATCATCTATAACAGGGCTCACAAACTGAAAGCTCAGTGGGTTACATCTAGCTTATAGCAGTATTACAATCGATCTGTAAGACAGGTTTAGAAAATGTGAGCCAAAACTTAAAAATCACAGAGGTCACATAAAAACCCAGACTTCTAAGTTCTCTTAAAACAACAACAACAGGGGCGCCTGGGTGGCTCAGAGGGTTAAGCATCTGCCTTCGGCTCAGGTCATGATCCCAGGGGCCTGAGATAGAGCCCAGCATCAGGCTCCCTGCTCAGTGCAGAGCCTGCTTCTCCCTCTCCCGCTGCCATTCCCTCTGCTTGTGCTCTCTGGCTCTCTCTCTCTGTCAAATAAATAAATAAAATCTTTAAAAAAAAACCCAAAACAACAACAACAACAAAAAATCAGTCAACATGGCCTACACATGTCTAAAAACGATCAGCTGTGCTAAGTAGCAGCTGCCCTTCAAGGCAGGCTTGGCTACTCCAAAATGCCACACTCCCTACCGCTACCTGTCTCACCGCAGAGAGAGCTGTGGTTATCACTGCCCTTGTATTATTGGGTTTTTTGGTCTTGTGCGTGTGTGTGTGTGTGAGAGAGAGAGAGATACAGAAATAATTCCCTCCACTTAACGAAAGTGGGAATGTAAAAGGAAAAGGGGCAGAGTTCCAAGAGGAAAAAAAATGGTACAGCACATCAGCAACTTAAGTTAGTACCCCACTCTGGAAGGCATGTGAAATCCCTGAACAAGTACAACACTTCCATATTATAAAAGTATAAGCAGGAAACTGACTTGCCTACTCCCACAGTTAGAAGCAGAGCTAATTCTAGAACCTAGATCTCTTGACTGCCGATCTAGGCACTCTTCCACTATGTCCCACCGTATGGTAGTCTTATATTGTAAAACAAAAAATATTTTATATACACAGGTGTGCATGTATGGGTCTTTCAAAGCTAATACTAAAGTCAAGGATAGAGTTGAAGTATCCAACCCGCTCTACTGAAAGGCTTGCCATACTCTTCTATTCTTTGACAAATGAAGGTAAATTCCATTAGGTTCCCTAAGGCTTCACTTCCTAATGTGACAGTCTCAAGAATGTGGATCCTTGGGCTCCTGGGTGGCTCAGTCGGTTAAGCATCTGCCTTCAGCTCGGGTTGTGATCCCAGAGTCCTGGGATCAAGCCCTGTGTCGTCGGGCTCCCTGCTCAGCGGGGAGCCTGCTTCTCCCTCTTCCTTTACCTCCAACTTGGGCTTGCTCTCTTTCTCTCTAGTGCTCTCTCTCTCCCCCTCAAAAAAAACAAATAAAATCTTAAAAAAAAAAAAAAAAAGTTGCTCCTTTAAGAACAAAAAAGTCTCATAAATACCACGCATCTATTACTACAAAAGTGGTCAGTTAATGTCCCAAACTGTCTGAAATACTCTTTATGCTAGAAAAATGTCCTTTGATATGCATTTTGAATACAAGGCTACAAATAAGCTTATATAGAGGTACTAGACTATAATAAACAATGTTCAACTAGAAGATCTTGGTAGGAGTTATTTATATCATCCCCTCAAAGAATGTACTGATTCATTGATCACTCAACAGATACTTACTGAACCCAGTTACACGCCAGGCAGTGTGCAAGGTGATGGGAACAAAAAGATGAACCAGATCCAGTCCCTGCCCTTAAGCTGCTCTGTCAAGGTAAAAGATCTGATACTCAAAAACAGTCCTAACACAAATGGGGAAACCTAAAGATCTGGGAAGTCACCGGTGTTCTAGGAGCACTGGGCTGGGGCTCCTGGTGCAGCTGAGGGATATAGACACTTCACAGCATGGACAGATGCCGAGGAAATCCTAAAGCAGGGAGGGGAGTGGAGCAGGCAGGGGGAGAAAAGAGGAGAGGGTGGGAATTATAGGCCATGGGGCAACATGGGCAAAAGCAAGGAGTGAACAGCCCCTCCAATTTGGTTTCATCCACATTTCGTGTTACCTTGTCAGTCGTAAAAACCCCTGCCACCTGGGGGCACCTGGGTGGCTCAGTTGGTTGAGTGTCTGACTCTTGGTTTCAGCTCAGGTCATGATCTCAGGATTGTGAGATCAAGCCCCATGTCAGGCTCCATGCTCAGTGGGGAGTCTGCTTGAGGTTCTCACTCTCCTCGCTCCCTGCCCAGGCCCCCCACCCCACTCACGCTCTTTCTAAAATAAGTAATCTTAAAAAAAAAAAAAAAAAGCCCCTGCCACCTGACCCAACATCTGCTGAGAGGTCATGTACACTTGTGGACATTTATCTCGCCAAGTGCCCATATCAAGAGTGCCACCATTTATCAGCACCGATTCCTGGCAATGCCCACCTAGGACTCCCTCAGGGCAACCAATGCTGTCCCAGAGTCTGCCAGGCCCAAGAAACATGGTGTTAGAAATACTGACCCTTCTAGTATTTTTAGTACTTCCGTCATGTCCCTGAGAAGACAGCTGATAGTTTTTTGTCCTGTGCCAGTCATGAGCCCATCCTGTATCTACCTCAGGGCCTGGATTTCTATGGCCAGAATCTACTATGCAGTCAAGCCTTAAGCAGGAAGTTTTGTAAGAAAATGTCCCAGAATATCTGCCCATCAAAATCCCCAGGTGGAGTTCTCCCATTCTCATGGATGGGATAGGGATGAGCCGCCAGCCCCAATCTAGGCTGAAGCAAAGCCAGGGGGCAGCACCCCAAAAGAGACACTTTGGAAAGGAACATAAAGAGGAGTGAAGACCAAATATGTGTGCATGGTTAGGGTTGCTCAGGGTTCAAGACCAAGATGAGCAAACAAAGAGGCAAAATTCACCTCAAGAGTGGGAAGAACTTCCCTGGATCTGTCACTGGTGGGCAGGTTCCCAAATCTGGCTGACAATTAGAATCACTAAGAAAAAAAAATTCCTGGGCCCCCGACTCATTAAATCAGAATCTCTGATTTGGAGGCCCAGGCATTGTTCAGGTGATTCTGACGCCCAGAGTCCTACCCATTTGGAAAAAAGTATCTTTCACTCAGAGACTTCAGGAGCTCCAGAAAATCTCCTCAAGGTCATTAATTCAGCATCCTCCAGGCAGGATGCAAGGATCCAGGCTTCAGGGGCGTTGCACATTCTTAGTGTGTTTGGCCACTCCCTACATCACATTAAGAGAACCATCACTTAACTCATTTTATTCTAAATACGTAAACATAGAATGCCTGCATACGGTGACCCGGAGCCACTGCTTCCAGATTCCAGTCTCAGCAGATCGGAGCCCTCATACCTATGCAGGCTCACCCTGTAGGGCAAAGGGTCTGGGAGCATCCAGTCACCAAGGTGGCCTTCAAGGAACAGTTCCAAGGCACAAAGTACTCTGCCTCAAGTCCTTACTGCCCACCAAAGAGAAGACACTGAAGATCAATGCAATGCCTAGAAACCTGCCACACCAGCTGAGCACTTCTCCTTCCAGATTTCCACTTTGTGGTTAACTGATGGCCTGAGCAATCTCAAGCCAAGAATGGCAAAGTAAATGCTGTGCGCCACGAAGATGACAGACGGGAGTAAGTTGGTTCCGTGAATGGGCCAACCTAAAAAGATCGCTCTCCTGACATCACCAGATGCTACCAGGTGACCTTCAGACAGCCCAGCACCAGAGAAACCCGCAGCTGACCAACGTCAGCCTTCCTGATCGCAAGGCCCAGCAGCATTCCATAGTATCCTTCACCAGAAGGAGGATGCTCTTACGCATCCCCGCCAGCCTAAGGGTCCTCCACTTGAGCCATAATGCAAATTTGGAAGAGTGTAGGTGGGACAGGAAGTCTAGGAAAAGCTCAAGATACTAATCTGCCCCTTCTGGGGGTCATCAATTTTTAGGCAATCCATTGTTTCCTGCAGTACCATTATGCCCTTGCCTAAAACAAGACATTTCTTTGACTTATCCCTCCAAAAGAAATCGCCAAACGCCAAACACCTGGAACCATTACCTCTCTCATTTACCTCCTCCTCTCTACCCTACCCCAAGAATATAGAACAATGCTAGGTGTTGTGGAAGTCACATTAGCCACCTTCATTCCTACCAATCTAGACCATCCAAGTAGGTCCAGTCCAATGGGAGCCTCTAGGGTTACAGGTCCTCAGAGCACTATGTACCTCTCCATAGCACAAGCACTTACTCATGCTTACCTCCTTTGTTGTTTACCCGGTAAGGAGTCTTTTGCTTGTTTGCCCAGCTAATCACTGTATGCCAATATAATGCCTTCAAACCCTCCAGGTTCCCTCAAGATATACCTCAGATTTCATATCTCCCAGCTGAAGGATGATCAAGCTAACCCATCCCCTAACTACTTAGGTCTGCCACTAGACTCTGAAATCTAGGCCCCCACTAATTAGCCCACTAATTTAGTGGACTCAGAAGAACCGCTCAGAAAGCTAGTCTAAAATTGGAGGAAATCCCCGACTGGCCTTGAGGCTGACCAACTTGGGAAGGAATCAAATAAAAATAATTATCTTTATTTCTTTTGTGCAGTATATATCACTTTATGTACGACGATTTTCTAATACATGCGAAATGAACTTTTTGGCCCGGAAAGTACGTCCCTATATCCCAGAACAAATCCCACTGGGACCATGGCCAAATAGTCCAGGCCAAGGTAGCTCAAGCAGGAATCACCTCTGGTCCCTTGACCAGCTGTTCTCCCCCTACACCCATTGGCAGAGGAAAGTGGGTTTGGAGGGGCTTTTTAAAGCCCCTCCACCTACTTCAGATTCAGCAGGAAGCAGAATGAAGGTTTCCAAGTTCTGGGAACGACACACAGCTCATAAAATAGAATAAAATTAGTTGAAAAATAGCAAAATAAGTTTTAGCTCCCCTTATAAAAAAAAAAAAAGCACGCCTACGTTAAATGAATCATTTAAGTATGAGTGACTTCACACTTTCTTCCACTGGGATATAGTTTTCTTCCTCACAAAGATTCCCTCCCAGGCCCCCCTCCACTCCTGAGACAGGGTACCTCCACAAAATACCTGTCCTTATTTTCCCCCCCCCCCCCCCCCGAGAAAATCTTGACAAAGCCCAGAGTACTTCCCCTGCAGAAGGCCAGAGGCTCCTTCCCTCTACGGTCTTTGCATTTGCTGTTCTCTCTGCCTGTGAAGCTCTTTCCCTGTGTCTTGCCATGGCTGGGGTATTCTCACCATGGGGAACTCAGATCCAACATCACCTCTTGACTCAGGCCAGCCCTAACTGCCTAATCTTAGTCCCACCAGCAAAAGCTACTTTCTCAATAGGACTATCACAACCTGTAATAAGCTTAACTTATCCATGCTTCCCTCCAGGCGGCAGGAATCTTGCCTGACTTGTTCATTGCTGCAAACCCAGCACCACAACAGTTCCTGGCACAAAGCAAGTGCTCAATAAGTGGGTGAACAAGGAGGTGGAGACAGGCCACTGGAAACAGGGCTGAGAGCCCTCCAAACATGTCCTATGGCATGACTTCATCATGGCATGGCTTCTGGAATGGTCTCCTGGTTTCTCTTGCCTTGATTCTCCTTAGTCTCGTTGATACTTAGATACTGATTCTACCACTGCATATCCCACTCCCTACCCCAACTGCTCAGACTTGGGTATTCCCCCTGGAGACTCAATTCCCAAGTTTGGCTTCTCCTACTCTGCTTCCATTCAGCCATTACGAGCTTGCAAAATACAGACATCCACAGGGGTAGTTGACCTGCAGGACTCTGACCCAAGCCCACTCTTCCAGCTGTATCACCAATATCCCAGTTCCCCATTTTCACCCCTATCACCACTAATCAGCTCACAGCTCAGGTGTGTGCAACTACCACTCCTAAAGTTGAAACCTCTGCTCAGGTCTCTCCTGCTGCCTCAGTACCTGCTAGCTTCCTCTCACCTCTCAAAGCCCCCAGAGCTTTCGGCCTGGTACCCTTCCCCTCTACCCCACAGTCATGATATTTACCCTAATATCCTGAAATTATTTCTTTTGTTTCCCTCAGTGGACTGTTCTTGATGGTTAGGGTCCAATCTAACTCATCTCTGTTGGCCCTGAGCCTGGTACACAATAGGTACCCAGTAAAAGCATACTTTTTTTTTTTTTTAAAGATTTTATTTATTTATTTGACAGAGACAGAGATAGCGAGAGCAGGAACACAAGCAGCGGGAGTGGGAGAGGGAGAAGCAGGCTTGCCCCCGAGGAGGGAGCCCGACGTGGGGCTCGATCCCAGGACCCTGGGATCATGACCTGAGCTGAAGGCAGCCGCTTAACCGACTGAGCCACCCAGGCGCCCCCCAGTAAAAGCATACTTAAGTGAATTATCTTATTTTCTTTTTGACAGTTTTCATTTCCACAGGGACTCCATGAAGAACCTTAACACTCAGCACGAGTAATAGAAGACATTCTGTTGTTAGCATGCTAATTAAAACCAAGTAGTTTTATCATCATATTATAAAAACAAACAGCTGAATGGTGAGAGGCAGAAAGCTATGATACTAAGAGCACGGTTCTGGGTTCGAGTCCAGTCTTGGCCACTCACAGTATACTAATGGGTACATCACTTTCCCTCTCTGGTTCCACTTCTCATTCTCTGTAAAATGAAAGGGCTGGTCAGACACAGAAGACCAGGACATAGAGTACCAGGATTCCATTTGTATGAAATATCCTGAAGAGGGGCGCCTGGGTGGCTCAGTTGGTTAAGCGACTGCCTTCGGCTCAGGTCATGATCCTGGAGTCCCTGGATCGAGTCCCGCATCGGGCTCCCTGCTCGGCGGGGACTCTGATTCTCCCTCTGACCCTCCCCTCTCTCATGTGCTCTCTCTCATTCTCTCTCTCTCTCTCTCTCAAATAAATAAATAAATAAAATCTTAAAAAAAAAAAAAGGGGGCACCTGGGTGGCTCAGTTGGTTAAGCGGCTGCCTTCGGCTCAGGTCATGATCCTGGAGTCCCGGGATCGAGTCCCGCATCGGGCTCCCTGCTCAGCGGGGAGTCTGCTTCTCCCTCTGACCCTCCCCTCCTCATGCTCTCTCTCTCATTCTCTCTCTCTCTCAAATAAATAAATAAATAAAATCTTTAAAAAAAGAAAGAAATATCCTGAAGAGACAATCCAAGGAGGCAGAAAGTAGATGCATGGTTGCCAGGGACTAAGGGAAGGGAGGGACGGAGCGAATAATGGTAATAGATACAGGTTTCTTAGGGAGTGATGAAAATGTTCTGGATTAGATAGTGTTAACAGTTGCACAACACTGTGAATATGCTAAAAAACACTGAATTAAATACTTTAAAAGGGTTAAAGTAGTGAATTCTGTTACACAAATTTTAAAGAAAGAAAGGGCGAGACTAGAACAGAGGTTGAAAACTGGAGGCTCAGCAAGGCCACACCAGGCCTACGGCATGTACTTTAGACCTAAACAGAGTTTTTGATGTTATCTGCAGAATCGAAAAGCCAGCCTTTGTCTGTACAGGTGGTTACACAAATCTGCACTTGATAAAATTGCACAGAACATACACATGCATGCGCACACTGAGTGCATACATAAACTGAACTAGTGAAATCGGTGTAAGGACTGTAGATTGCAACAGTATCCATTTCCCGGTTTTGATACTGTACTATACTTATGTAAGGTGTTACCAATGGCCGAAGCTGGGAGAAGGACACACAGGAACCCCTGGACTCTTTTTTTTTTTAAACTTCCTGTGAATCTATACCTACAGTTGACCCTTGAATAACACAGAGGTTAGGGGCACCAACCCCTGCTCAGTTAAAAATCCATGTATAACTTTTGACTCCCCCAAAACTTAACTACTAATAGCCTCTTGTTGACCTGGTCTTAGCGATAACATAACCAATTAGCACATATGTTATATGTATTATATACTCTTACAATAAAGCTAGAGAAAAGAAAATGTTAAGAAAATCATTAAGGAATCAAAAATACATTTATAGTACTGTAAATAATCTGGGTTAAGTGAACCCATGTAGTTCAAATCTGTGTTGTTCAAGATTCAACTGTATTTCTTTTTCTTTTTTTTTTTAAGATTTTATTTCTTTGTCAGAGAGAGAGAGAGAGCACAAGCAGGGGGAGTGGCAGGCAGAGGGAGAAGCAGACTCCCCGCTGAGCAGGGAGCCTGATGCGACACTCGATCCCAGGACCCTGGGATCATGACCTGAGCCAAAGGCACACGCTTAACTGACTGAGCCACCCAGGCGCCCCTCAACTGTATTTCTAAATTTAAAAAAAAAAAAAAAAAAAGGCCAAGCTATTACCTTTTAAATATTCTAGATGTGTGGCTTCTCCTTAAAATAACAAGATCTGGTAACGGTGGGCCTCAAAGACAGCAATTGGATGGAGCTGGGTAGTAGCTACGCCCCCTTAAAGGCGCACGGCTCTCAGATCCGTCTCCCTAAACACCAAGTGTCACTGCCATTTATCACAATGCTTACAATGCTTGTTCCCTTACAGAAATATTTGTCTCTCAACAGTAAGAAAATGACAGACCAACAGGGTCCTGTATTTCCAGAAAAAAGGGAGACCACAATCTTTGTGGAAGTGAAGAACATTCCTAAGATTGGAGTTGGAATCTCTGGCCCTTCACCACCTGTCACCTGGCGGACCTCTGAGGCATTTGAGGTTTGGACCCCAGGACTATAACTCTTTAGGACCAGATTTCTTCCACTAAGTCAGCAAATAAATTTTAAAACCAAACCACTGGAAAAAAAACACAGCTTAAGTATACACAGTATCCCATTCTCCCCTAAATATTTTTATTCTTTTCATCTTACCTTTCCTGAGAACAGAGGATCCTGCTTTCAGCCATCGAGAAGGAAGGTCCCACCCTTTATGCATGATCACATCCAGATAAATAAGCAGTCCTTTTTTTTCCCATTGAAACTGAAGTTCTATTTAGTAAGGGAGGAAAAGGGCCCTCAGGGCATACATTCCCCCACCTTTCCCATCACACCACCACCCCACCCCCAGAGAACGTGCTTGGAATGCAAGTGTCCCTGAAAGGGGGCGGGGCAAAGCCACAGAACCGAGAGAAATGGCCCAGTGAATGCTTTTAGTGCAGCTGTTTCCAGTCAGGTTACACAGAAGAATCACCTGGGACCCTAGACTGAGGACTTACAATACCCCCCTCCTTCAGGTGACATTCATGCAGACTACCCAGCATTGACTCATCCTATGGCCTTTGTAAACCATTAATTTAGAAACCCCTGGCTACCCTGAGCAGCAGGGCAGGACACACTTCTCCAGTCCAGAGATGCTAGAGCTATGCTGTCCTGTATGTAGTCACTGGCCACACAGGGCCACTGAGCTCTTGAAATGTGGCTAGTGGGACTAGAGATGTTCTGGGAAGGTGACATACGCATTGGATTTTGAAGACTTGGTATGGAAATAAGGAATGTAAAATATCTCATTGACATTTTTTATACTGATTAAATACTGAAATATTTTAGATATACTAGGTTAAAGAAAATCTGTAGTTAAAATTAATTTCACTTGCTTCTTTTTACATTTTCAATGTGGCTTCTAGAAAATCTTAACATGTATGGCTCATATCATCCTTCTCTTTCACAGCCATGCTCGAGGAGACGCTCAACATTCCAGCATGGGGATCCCAGCCATAATGGAAAAAAAAATTAGGACTTTGGTCAAGCCTGGTCTCCACCTACCAACTCAACTCCACGATCCTAAGCAAGTTATGAATCTGACACTGTTTCCTCCCCTGTACCCAGCATCATAACATCCAGCACACTGGGCTGAGTGTAAATAAAAAAGGCCTGGCATCTTCCAACAGCGGGTACTCAACACCTGCACCCTCCCTTCTCCGACTTCCTTAGGGCCCTAAAATCTGAACCCAGGATCTCCTGGCATCAAATTTTACCAAGCAAAATGCCCACTTCTACACAATGGCTGCAGATGGCACAGTGGTTCTCCACCCAGAGGGTACAAAGGAATCACCTGGAAGGCCCCCATCCCCCAGAGACCCCGACTCTGTCCACCTGGTATATGCATTACTTACAAGAACCGTGGAGCATTCTAGGAGTCCCTCTGAGAAACACATGGCTGAGAACTGTGACCAACATCATCAGAGCCACATCAAGATTTCCCTGGCCAGAGTTGGGCCAGCCTGAACGAGGCAGGTGTGGCCCACGGACAGGCCAGGAACCGAGCAGGGCCTTTCCCCTGCAGAGTGCTGCGTTCCTAACAGCTTTTAAAGCTAGGTAGGAAATGACCGTCTGCCCTGGACATTGTTCCAAACACCAGAAGGCCACTGACACTTCCTGCCCTCACATAAGGCCCCTTAAGAGGATCAAAAAATATAGATAGGTAATTTCAAGGTGCCCAATAGCTTGGCAGTTGGGCTAAAACAAAAACAACAACTGTGCTGCTGAGCACTCCCACCAGCAACATGAGAGGAACCAGGGCAGGTCCTTTCTGCCCTTGCCTGGTTCCCAAAAGCACCAACGCTCGCCTGAACTTCCTCAATATCAGGCCAATGCTTGGGGCTCTTCTCCAGAAGCGTTTCTCCTGCTCTCCTCGGAGCCCAGAAAGGGGCCAGGACTTGATGCACAGACCTGCATGGTCCAACAGCCTGTTTCCTCCAGGGCCTGCAGGAAGTCCTCTTACTGGATGTGCATGCGGAACGGGCACAGCGCACACATCAACTGAACCCCTACAGGCATGCTGGCAGAAGAAAGAACTCTCTTTACCTAAACCAGGCACTGGTCCTTCCCTTGCTTTAAAAACCCTGTGTGCTAAGCCATCTCCATCTCAAACCAGTACAAGAGAGCAATTTCTTGGAGAACAAACATTTAAATAATCTTCTCCAATAAAAGTTCCGTCAGTATAACACAACCAAGAAACTCAACCTTGTCCTTTTTCTTAGGGCAAACTTCCTCTCTGTGGAAAAAATACAGTCTGAATGAATCGCTGCATCCCTCCCCACTACGTCCAAACTGCCTTGTATTTTTTTTTTTGCAAACAGGGTCCAAAGTGATTAAGCACTGAATCTGAGAACTCGGACATATTTCTTTATTTTTAGTGCAGGAAAATGATGTAGGAGTTTGTTCAGAGGAGAGAGGAACACAACCTGCATGCTGACTCTGGCACGCCAAACCCCACCACAGGCCACTTCCCCCAGGTCACCCCCACTCTAGAGTCTGCTTCTCACACTCTTCTGCCCCCCAGTCAGCCTCTGTCTCCCAGACAGAACACACGAGAAACGTCAATATAACCTGGTCTCCTAGTAGCCCAGTCTCCACTTGGTGGCCACGTAAGCAAACAATCCAGTCTAAACATAACAAAAATTCAAAATGTTATTGCATTTCTTATTGAACACCAACAGGAGAGAACGAAAGTCTTAATGCACCAGGAACGATCTTTAAAACTCTTCCCCCTTCTCTACCACTTGTATCCCTCAGACAGACAGCAACTATTCTTCCAAGTTGACTCCTCTCCTCCTCCCCACTCTTCCCAATCCCATAAACACTTCTCCCTCCCTCTCTTTACCCTTCTCCTGCATGCCTTCTTCTGTCACACAAGCATTGGGCCTTCTCAGATACAAATACAGCTCCTCTTTACACTTACACTTTTACATACACACACACACACACACCCCACCCCCAGTTCCTGGTCCTCCAACTCTGCTTCTATCTGTTGCCCCAACTCTAGATGAAAACGGGCCAGCAACGGAGGTAACCAAGATAAAATTCTCCTAAGAAGGTAGGGTAACTGGGCAAACTGTTCAGCAAAGAGAAGAGAAAGCCCATGGATATTCACAGGGCCTGTGGCAAGGCGCAGGGCAAGCTCAACAGTGTGAATGCCCCGTGGTGCTTTGTCACCACCCAGATCAGCCAGCCCAGCTTCAGAAAAGATGCTCTTTATATCCAGCTCAGACGTCTGCTGGATCGAGAGCACCAGCACAGCCATTCACAAACCAAGCTTGGCTTCCCAGAGCTTCCGGGAACACATCGGCGGGGTATATCCACCATTACATGAATGGGGATAAAGTAGTATATGGAGAGCGGGAGCTCCCAGATCTCTGTCAACAGCAGAAATTCATCCCGGTGTATGGAGAAGTTACCCGGATCTGAATGTGTGAAGCCTGTGGGCCTAGCACCATAAAGGTCTCCTGAGATGGCTCTGCTCATGCAGATGGCGTGGCTCCTTCATTCACCACACAGTGAGGCAGTGAGAAAGAGGGAGAAACTATGATGAGAATGACCCAGCCTCGGGGCACCTGGCTCAGTTAAGCGTGTGTCTTTGGCTCAGGTCATGACCTCAGGGTCCTGGGATCGAGCCCCATGGCAGTCTCCCTGCTTGGTGAGGAGTCTGCTTCTCCCTCCCCGTGCTCTAGTGCTCTCGCTTGCTCTCTCTCTCCTTCCCTTTCTCCCTCCCTCCCTCTCAAATTAAAAAAAAAAAAAGAATAACCCAGCCTCTACTTTCAAGGAAGCAAGTAGAGGGGATGAGGGCCACACAAGGTAAAAACTGATGCAGAGCTGTGTCCGATGGACACAGGGACAGCCATACGGCACAACTGAAAGACTGCTAACCTAAGTTCTGGCTCTGCCATGGATTAGCTGTGTGGTCTCGGACAAGTTCCTATACCTCTCTGAGCCTATTTCCATTCCTGCAAAATGAGAACGCTGGCCACAGGTGATCGGAGTTCCCTTCCAGAACTAACATTCCAGGTATCTATGATTTGAGGGAAACCTGCTGTGGGGGGTCATGAACAAACAGGTGGGGAACAGAAAGGCAGACAGGCAGACAAGTACAGAGTACAAACTATTCCAAAATCTCATTAGGATCACCGATTGCCACTCTATGAAAATACTCTCTGTATCTTCTAAAGCTGCAGTCGTCAAGCATGGTCAGCAGCCACAGATCAATCTCTGGGTTCATTAATCTTAACAGAACGATGTGCACACTGCTTGGTACCGGCCATTTGCTTAAGGGCACTGCCTTCCTCCCACAGTGGTAAGACCTTCCTTATCCTAATGAAGGCCAGAGTTCATCTGCTCTGGTTTGCAGATGAGCAGACTGGCTCAGAAGAGTCTGAATGACTCCCCAAGCCACACAGCTTGGAGGGGCAAAACCAGGAGAGAAGCCCAGATTGTCCGACTCCCCACCCACCATTAAATGCCAATTAGATAACTGTGTGGGATCCCCACAAAGCTGGGACACTTAGAAACCCCACGCAGATGCACCTAACTGGTCCAAGAGGATGGGGGAAGATTCTGCAAAGGGGAGCCAAGAGCAGCCTTTCCTTCCTCCACCACCATGACAGCAGGTTGATCACCAGCTGTGGGGGAGTGGTATCCACCTGCTATCTTATTACACATACACATTTCCATCTGTAAGCAATGCAGGACGTGGTTTGTACTCTAGAACTGAGGTACTCTAGCTCCTGGGGTCCAACTGATAACATATGCAAAGGCCTTACCACTTTCTAAACATGTGTCCACAGGCAAGCCATTTAACATCGCAATGCCTCAGTTTCCTTGTCTGTAGAACAGGGAAAACAAGAGTACCTACCTAAACCTCATCGGGTTAGGAGGAGGATTAAAAGAGGTAATACCTGTTTAAGTGCTCACAACACAATGTTAGTTATTATTACTATAATTTTTCTAGGGAGGAGTCCAAACTTTTCATCAGGTTCTCAAAGGGGTCCATGACCCAACAAAAATTAAGAATCCCTGTTCCACACGCTCTCCTTGGAATGGAGCCGAGGTCATCCTGTGAGCAGAGAAGTTACCTCCCCTAGCTTCCTCACCTTTCCAGAAGAAAGGGATTTGAGGCTTTCTCTGCGCGCCCCCCCCCCCAAACTCCCAGAGGGAATTAAACAGCACTGGAGGCAGGGAGTCATCCTTTCTGTGGCTGGGGAATACCTTCATGCACCCCTTACGGCCCCACTCTCAAAGTGGGAAATTAGAAGGAGAGACCAAGTCCCAACTCCAGTCTCACACACTCAGGGATAAGCCCAGCCACGGCCCCGAGCCTCCACTGTCAGGGTCTGGCCACCTTCCCCGCACCTCCTGCTGAGGACCCATGAATCCCGAGCCCACCCACTCCAGACCCACGAGCAGGTGATGTGTTGGGATGTGAGGAAGATCCGAAGCTGAGGTCCTGGTCTGGAAAGAGCAGACCAAAGAGGAAAGGGATTAGAGAAAAGGTATGGAGGGTGTGAGACAGAAGCAATTTAAATTCTGGCTTTGTGGCTCTTTGGCCTCATGACCTTGGACAAATTACTCAACCTCTCGGAACCTGTTTCCCCATCAATAAAATGGGGGCTGATGAGCAGTCTTTGCTTCTCAGAGGAGTTGTAAAGATCAAATGAGATCGACATCTAACACAGGATCTGGCGCTCAGTATGTGCTCAACGGATGCCAATTGTTATTACCACGATGATGATAATGACGAGGCAGAAAAAGGTTAGCATAGTCACGAAGCCTTGCTGTATTATTAGTTTGGGGCTGTTTTGATGTTGTTGCATTAGAAATGAAACCAAAGCAGGTTTTATGGGAAAAGATACCAGTACTGGAGGGAATACAGGGTCTTGGGCCCAAAACACAGAAGAGCTCTAACTGCAGAACCCCAACCTTGGGTCCTCGGCTCGGAAAGTCCCACACCAGCAGCCAGAAAGATGGAGAACACAGATGAGTGCCTAACAGGGGGGCCAACATCACACCTTCCCCCCCAGCTGGAAGAGCATCAACTCCATAAAGTAACCCAGGCAATTCTTACAGGCAGTTAGTCTATCTTGGAGGGATCAACTATGGGGGATTACTACTTAATAAACACAATGTTGGGTTAGATGAAATCTTTCAAATCAGGGAAATGTAGAAGTAAGTATAAAAGTAAAATAAGTAAAAAAAGTAAAAATAAAAGAGAGGCATCTTTGATGATAAAAAGACAGGACAATAGTTCCCATGGTAGCACTGGCTCCCAACGTCCCTGGGTTCCAATCTGTTATCTGTCCTGCATTCTCCACCTTGTTACCTCATTGGCAGACTAGGAAAGAGTTTAAAAGCAACCATGCTCTCTCTCCACCCCCAAATAATTTTCTCTAATATAGATTAATATATGTTCATCACAGAAAGCTGGGAAAACAGGAAGTCTCAAAGGAAACACAATAATCCAACTACCAACGTTAACATGTTGATTTATTGCTGCCAGTCTCTCTTTATGGCAAGTCATTTTTATTTAAAGATTATACCCAGTTTTCCTAAGATGGCAAGCATTTCCGAAGAATCCGTAAAAGCAGTAAGAATTGAGGAAAATTTAGACCTGGTTGATGAAAGGGGAGATAGGTGTGGGCACGCACACGCACGCACACACACACACACACACACGTGTGCTGGTCTTGCTTCTCAGAGGCCTCTTAAACTCACAATATAGGATTGATCACTATGGCCACCCCTGAACTAAGAAGTTTAAACTCCGAGGATCAAAAAAGAACTACACCCTCTAAAACAATGTTCTTTAAGTATCAAAAAGTCTAGCATTTCAAACAAGCATTTTTAAAAACACATTTTTAAAAACCCCAAACCTATGATGTGTTCTTTGGCATGAATCTGGGTCAGTTCCTAGTGGGGTTCCAGGATAGGATTTCAGAAGATACTGTAATTATTCCTCCTGTCACTGATACCATTCTATCAGACTCAAATAAATCAAAATTATAATGAAAAAGAAAAACAAAACTGAACCTCTCTGGCAACACACTTGGTGCTTAGAAAACATTAATTTTTACCAGCATCTTTTACAGCTGCCTCTTAAAATCATTTTTAATACTGCTTATGCAAGAGTAAAGGGGGGAATAATTTGTTGACTAGTTTCAACAAACTGGACCTTCAAGTTTGCCCTCACCTGTTTAGTGGAGTCCCAGACAAGGACATCAGTCCAGTAGGAAAGAACTTCCCAATGAGATGAGCCACCCAACATCGAAAGGGACGGCCTCTCGAAAGAGTGGCCCGCTCACTGCTGGGAAGTAGGCAAGCAGAGCTGAACCAACCACATGGTTGTTTCCAAGGTCCCTGACACCTTTAAGATGCAGAGTCTTCATTTCTTACAGTGGAAGTCCCACCCTGTTGCCTTCCCTCATTCCTCATGAGTGAGAAAGACCGGAAGATCACTGCTGTAAGCCCAGCAAAGTCTCCTCCAGAACTCAGAAGGGCCATAAATAGAGGCAAAGGAGAGGAGGTAGGAGTCATCCACGAGCCTGGAGAAAATAGATGAGGCCAGAGGAATGGCCTCTAGAATTGGACAAAGAATTCAGAGGTGTCTGTGGGTGGCTCTGGGAACAAAGTCAAACTCTTGAGACTCAGAGTAGAGTCCACATGCTCTACCCGGAGACTGGACTGCAGCAGCTTTTCTGGAAAAGGGAGCACTTTTAGGACTTCCCATAAATTCCTTAGGGTTCCCAGGATACAAGTATCTCTACCACCATCTCACAAACTTTGGATATCACCAGTCAAATAGAGACAGAAGCTATCTCCTTGAGAGTGTCCAAGACCCCAAGTCTGGCAAACAATGGCCCACCATAAATTAGGATGGTGGATTTTCTCTACACTCTTTTATGGAAAAGCAAAGGATAACAAAATGAGTTGATATTTGGTCCAAAAAAACAACATCCAGGAGACGCCCTAATTCAATTCAGATTCCAACAGGCTCTTGGTATTGGTTGGTCCATGGAGCTAGTAACAACACAAGGCTCAATTCAAACCAAGAGCTTAGAATTTTGGACAGACTTTAAAAGTCTTGTTGGCAAGATCACGAAAAGCCAAAAGATGTGTATGTCACTCCATGTAAGGATCCTTTGTCCCTCTCGGATAAGTCATGATACTCAGGACTTTTAGAGAGGACAGGATTTTTCTTCCTCCAGAGTCAAAAGGGGATAGTATACAGGGAGAGGGAAGAGCTAAATGCTCATCTTATGTGGTCAGGAGTCAACAGATAATGCCCCAAAGCAGCAACACATGCAAGTTAGTGAAAATGTGGAAGTACCTACTAGAAGAATCTGTTAAGATTTTTAAGTGAATGGGGCGCCTGGGTGGCTCAGTCGTTAAGCATCTGCCTTCGGCTCAGGTCATGATCCCAGGGTCCTGGGATCGAGCCCTGCATCGGGCTCCCTGCTTCGCGGGAGGCCTGCTTCTCCCTTTCCCACTCCCCCTGCTTGTGTTCCCTCTCTCACTGTCTCTCTCCCTGTCAAATAAATAAAATCTAAAAAAAAAAAAAAAAAAAGATTTTTAAGTGAATGCCATTTTAAGTGAATGGGGTGGAGGTGAGGAGACTGGAACCTGTGTGGTCCTGTAGAACTATTTGATTCTTGAAACTATACACATATGTAACTTTGATAAAAACTACAACTTTTAAAAGGAAGAAAGGGGGGGAGGGGCTAGGGTATCTTGGATGCATCTATTTCCCAACTTAAGTTTTTATTAAAAAAACAATACTTTAGGGTTGGGGGGAATACTTTAAATCAATGATATTATTTCTCCATATTTTCCAGAGTTATTATGTTTTAATAACTTTTTTCCTCCTCCAAAAAAGGGAGAAAAAGAGGAAAATAGTTATCCAGAGAGAACCATGGGATGGTTTGGAGGTAGTTTCTTCTGACATATGTGCATATGTATATCCATATATCAATAAAAACAGAATTTTCATTAACTCTTTGGATTCATCCAGTGATCATAAGGCTTTTATTTTGAGGGAGAAGGAATATTTTCCAAAGTATTAAACTGGGCCTTAGCTTCTTAAACCATCAATAAAAATTTCTTTCTGTGAGGACAGGCAGGTCAGGTTGTCCTATTGTAACTACATGGTACAATGACAAAGAAAAAACAAACCCTTTTTTGATAGTGGTTGGGATTTCCCCAGAATTCCTAGACATAAAATTGCAATGGGCGGAGGCCTTACGACAAATTGGTTTCACCTGATATTGCTGTTTTGTGTGTCTTGTTTCTTCCTGTGCAAGTCTCTTTGCCTCTCTCTCCCCGCCCACCTGTCACCAGCTGCCCTCCCCAGCTTCCTGTTTTATTCCCCGCCCCCCCCCACAGCTTCCCGTTTTATTCCCCTCTCTCACACCTGTACCTTCTTCCCGCCACCCTTACTTAACTGATGCACTAAGGAACTGAACTCATACTCTAATTACTTTTTGCACTGGCAGAACAGATCTGTCTTTAAGTTTAAAACAGGAAAACAAAGTGCTCCATTTATCCATTTTCTACAGACCACGTTGCAGACTTTTTTTTCCAAAACAAAGGCAGCTGTCAGCTCCAGGGCCTAGGGCCTGATAGGAAACCCTCAGAAATAAGAAGAGCTCAGACCCCTGCCTGGAAAAGCCAGCGCAGGCATGAAAAAGGCTTTGTGTGGGCAAGGTGGTGGTTTCTCAGAGAGGCCAGGGAGGAGAACAAACGTCAAAGCCAACTCACACTGTACCTGTGGTGCCTGCAGGCAGAAGGGGCATGTACCCAGCCCAGCTTTACCTTCGGGGGTCGGAGTAGTAGCTCCAGAAGGAAACCTAAAACGGTCAGGGCATCCAGCTCAAGAACCACCTACTCCCCTCTCCATCCTTCTAAGAGGGACCTGCCTCTTTTTCTGATCTTCCAAAATGAGTCTTTTTTCCCCCCGTAAGAGCTTCTTTTAAAATCAGGTCACCCCCATCCTACACATACCAGATTTTTTTTTTATAACCTAGATGCTGGACATATCTTAAAAGAGCTTTTTGGGTTCTGATTACTCTTTGAAATGTAAGCTCTCTCTCCCGGCCCTAAGAGATCTGTGCATTTCATATGGCTGTCCTCTACAGCTCCGAGTGTCTGAGAAAAAATACTGACTGGGAAAGAAACCCGGCACAACCCGAGGTCTGCCACGAGCCGTCTCCCTCATAGAGAACGGGGAGCTAGCTGTTCTGGTAATCCGGCCAGCAGTGAATCTACCTGCAGCCTTATCACCCAGCCCTCACTTCCCATTTTAGCCATAGGCTCCTCATGGGCTTCTGTCCCAGGAATACTGGTTCTTAATTACTGCTGCATTCTTCTCCATATCCCTAAGCCATCTCCTTATGAAGATTCATGAAAACTCCTAGGAAAAAAAGAAAATGAGAGCGCAGATAAAGCAATTCTGCTTTCCTTAAGAAAGTCAGGCACTAGTTTCCATTTCGAGAAAGAAACCAGTAAATTCCCATACGGTAAGTTTTCTACATAGGATTTAGGCCCCTGGGGGAAGGGGGTGGAGGGGTGAATAGAAGGGATGCACCAGTTCTCATCAAAGAGTAGCAAGACGAGACGCGTTTTCATACAGTGGCAAATGTTCCTTTTGGACTTGCTTCAAGCCTGTGTGTGGGCTGATTCTCCGAAATAAACAAAATTCTCTTGTATAACAGAGGTTAGGGGTGACTAAGAGGGTGAGGATTCTGACGGAAAAGAAATCACCCACAAATCACCTCTAAGTGAGATCCATTCCTCCACCTGCACTGGGGGTCTTGACGGGGGTCTTGACTTGGCAAAGCCAGACCAGGGACATGGGGCCGTATCCAAGTGTCCATGTAACCCCAGATGGGTGCGTACGCGCTCCAGTTTAAGTTCAATGACAACCTGAACGGGTACAGCTCTTGAGAGCCCTGAAACGCCCTGTTCCACCAGCAAAGAGCTGGAATGTCAATCCTGGCTTCAGTCAGCTCCCAGACACCACTGCAGGAGGCATGATGTCCTGAACGACAGTTGGCCAAACACGAATGAGGGAGGTGCAGCTGCCAGGCTTTCATGCTTACCAGGAAGAAAGAGTGTTGATTTTGCAGATTTCTGATCATGTTTTTACAGCCAGTGTTATTCCCAACCCATGTTAAAATGCAATCTGAACAACACGCCTTTCCTCATTAGTCTCCTTGAACTTAAGCAGTTCCACTGGCCATTGGCCCTGGAAGCCCTCTGCTCTCCACGGGCCACACCTGTGTTGGGCCAAGCGGCGGGGTAGAGGGAACCAGGATCTCTGCAATGGCAGCATGGGCAGGAGTAGAGTATTTGATTCAGACACGGGGCCCCTAGGCTGAGGACCGTGGCCCCAAGCAGCTGCAGGATCTCTACAGGCCGGTGAGGCCCATCTGAGGAAAACTCTTGCCACTCCAACAGGCTTGGGGTCTGTGGTTGTACTATACTGATTCCATGCTCTCCCTTTAAATTTCGTTACCCAAATGCAAGAAGCACGAAAACGAAAAAGAACTAGAATGAACTGAGAAGTTACTTTAGACCGAGAGCAAAGAATGGGCAAAGCAGCCGGCAATCCTGCCGGAGGGACCTGGCAGGCCACCACAGAAAGGATCCAGGCTAGAAAGGGCCCTTTACAAAATGCTGACGGTTTGCCCAGGCTCTTTTGAAAATTGGGTTTTTGGGTTGTTTCCTGAATTTTTTCCCCACAATCTTGAACATTGACTATTATGTAGAAAAAAGAAAAAAGAAACATTTAAAGGGACAAACTATATCCTTGGGAGACACAGGAAGAATGCTGTTTGAAGTAAGGACCTTTTCTTTCTCTTTCTTCCTCATACACACACACTCAACCAGCCTTATGATTAATCCGCTGCCAGAGATGATGCCCAGAGGACTCTGTGGTAGCCAGCAGCCTCTGCCAAACACTGATGCAGTGGAATAGTTATCTGACCAGTTCCCTTCCTGATGCTCATCTATTTTTGGTTAAAAACTCAAGCTTCAGTTAGGACCCAGACTTGCCGGGAGCTCCCTCCTTGGAAGTACTATTTGACAGTAATCCTCAAGGGCCTAAAAAGAACACACACACATACACACAAAAGACTTTCCATCTAAGACACTGGAAATCAAGCCAGTTCTAGCCCCTTATTGCCATGGTTCTGAGATCTGTGCAGGTATCAAGCAGTGGTCATCCCAGCCCAGAAAGGTCATAGGAAACCTACCTATCCCACCACTGATTAGATATCTATATGCCCAGCACCATGTAGACATGATGCTTACAACCGAAATTCAGAGATAAAAAACCACCCAGTGCAAGCTAGTCAGACAGCCATATAAAGGGAAAAAAAAGGTTAAAAAAACATTATCAGTCACAAGAAACTGAGAGACTAGATCAAGTGTTGGTTACAAACGTCACCCAGACTTTGCACTGGGCCTTGGGGTAGGAATAGTTTGGTAAGCAGAATATAATGGAAGGTAAATTATCTCTTTAGAGGCCAAAACAGAAACCCTGAGGCTTTCTTCTCCTCAAAGAACCAATGGCTGAACAGAAAGCCAACATTAAGCCAACCCTCTCCCCTCCCAGCCCCACAGCTTTGTCTCTCTCAGGTATGGAATATAGATTCAGAGGAGGACAGACATCCAAGCAGGGGCTCCTGGGTGATTGGAGTAAACGTGCCCACCACATGTTGGCAGACTGAGAAGCAAGTCAAATTCTCTTTAACTGGATCCCCAAGTCTAGGTCTCAGATCCCTAAAATCTCTCCAGACCTGAGAAATCAAAGTCGTTGAGGGTGTAGCCAGGGAATCTGTGTTTTTAAGCAAGCCAATTTGATCCCCAAAGTGTGAGAATTGCTGCTAGCCTGTTCCAGCCTTTCTTCTGAAATGGGGATAATTAAGAGAAAGGTTGGGTATCTCAATTAGGAAAGAGATTTCAGCAGAAACCACACATGTCATGGAGAGAGGGAGGAAAGTGATTGAGCAGTTAGTGCGGAATCTCCTAGGCTAAGAGAGAGAATATGAAGATGAGCCACCCAGCCCACAGGGAGACTCTCCCTCCGCTACAACCTGGGAAGATCATAAGAAAGGTGATTCCTTTACTGGAACCAAAGATGGCTTCAGTTTGGGTGGGTCTGGGCCAGTCTAAAGAATGAAAGAGTTTGCCAATGCAGATGGGACTGTCCAAGTTTGGCCCAAAGCAACCTGCAAGAGATACCTTCTGCCCCTGAGTAGTGGGGACTACCAAAAGCCATCCTAAGTCCTAAGGGATTCAAAGAAACAGTGAGCTGCTCCCACCCAACTCCTGACATCGTAGCCAATGACCTAGGATCACCAATGCCCACTCAGCTCTATGTGGCTACAACACGGGCCTGTACAGACCATCACATGCACTATCCTCCAACAATCAATGGGTGTCACCTAGCACTCTCTAGGCTTGAGGCAGTGGCAGGGCCAAGGGGCTCCAGATCTAAGTGGTGTGTTTCAGTGGTTCTCAAAGTGTGGCCACACTAGCCCAACAGCATCAGCATCACATGGGAACGTATTAGAAATACAAATCCTGGGGCGCCTGGGGCGTGCAGTCAGTTAAGGCACCATGTCTTGGTTTCGGCTCAGGTCATGATCTCAGGGTCATGAGACCAAGCCCCGTGTCAGACTCCGTGCTTGGGGCGGGGGTCTGCTTGAGGATTCTCTCCCTCTCCCTCTGCCCCTCCCCCTGTGCACGCACGCTCACTCTCATGTACGCTCTAATAAATCTTTAAAAAAAGAAATACAAATCCTCTGGCCCCACTCTAAGGCTACGAGATCAGAAATTCTGGAGGAGCGGCTCAGCAATGTGTGGCTTAATGAGCCCTCCAGGTGATTCTGATATAACTGAAGTTTGAGAAGGGGCATGCTATGCTATTAATAATATGAACCATAACAGTAAATCAACAATGGAGTGGCATCCATTCACATAGGCCTACAAAACATTTTTAAACATTATCTTATGGATACCCTCTTCTGGTTCTAAGGCCCTATAATTCATTTGAATCTCACAGCAATGCTGAGGAGATAAAGCAGCATTACCATCCCATTTTATAGGTAAAGAGATTGAGGCTCACAGAGATGAAGTGACTGACACATGTCACTCCCACCCACAGCCCACTCACTGACAAGCCACAGAAGAGTGGCAGAGACCTAACTCTAAGTAATTAAAAACTACCAGTCCAAACCAAGTTCTTTCCCCATGGCCCACAGGGAGACTGCGGGCAGCAAGAATGAAATAGGCATCTCTTCTATTTGGCCCACTGTTACTCACCTCAAGTGACCATTTCTAAGACCATCCTCCATTAATGCTGGATTTGAACTGAAAAAGCAATTTTAAAACCACTGTGAGACAGATCCACTTAGTCTCAATGCTGACCTGACACAGACAACAATCCTCAATGGACAAGTGGGCCATGCTCCAAAAGTTCATTTCTAAGTTGGAGGGCTGGAGCTCAGACTGCATGTTCCCCATGGACACAACATGGACAGAGTGATGGGATCCCCAGGTCAAGCCACAAAATTCCATCAGCAAGCGGGAGAGGCAGAAGGCACAGGTAGGTTTGGCAGTGGCCCAGAGGGATCAGAGCCCAACTTTCCCATCATTAAACAACATGAGACAAAGCTCAAGTCCCTTTGCCTTTCCGAGCCTCAGCTTCTTCACCTAGAAATCAAAATCCTCACCTTGCACGGTTGCTGGGAAAATTAAATGACACTGTACATACAGTGCTTGCCACATAGTAGACATTACAAAATATAAGCTATCACCACTTGAACTCCTAAAGTAGCAGCCATACTATATTTTTGCCCTGAAAACTATGCAATTAAAAAAAAAAACACACACACACACAGAACAAACATTTGAAATTACAAAAGGATTGATTGGAGGATGGACTGCCTCCTAAAAGACCAAGGGAAAGAAAGGAGGTGGCTGGTCACCCCCAACTCTCCCTTCTGGTCTTCCTCCAGCTCTTAGCTCAATTGTAACTTCTTTGGGAACCTTCCTTGGCCTCCCAGACTGGGTGAAATTTCTCTAGTGTATGTTCCGAAGGCCCCAAAGTACTCTTCACAACCTTACAAGTATAATTTTATTCTTATTTGCTTAATGTCTATCTTCCCCACAACCTCATGGGCTCCATCGGATCAAGGCCTAGCTCTGTCTATGCTCACCAATGTGTCATGCTCTGCGCCTCGAACATAGCAGGTACTCAGATCCTCAGAGAATGAATCATACCAGGGCAGCCGGGCAGGGCCGGGTAAGGGAAACAGGAGGCCATGT
The DNA here is from genome assembly GCF_002201575.2 of Neomonachus schauinslandi. Taxonomy (NCBI): domain Eukaryota; kingdom Metazoa; phylum Chordata; class Mammalia; order Carnivora; family Phocidae; genus Neomonachus; species Neomonachus schauinslandi. Next base: position 122,437,501 of record NC_058408.1, read on the forward strand.
GCAGCCTGCTGTACACAGGCAGATAACTCAGGAGCCGGTGGGCTGAGACCCAGCGTTACCTGGAGAAGCAGGCAACTCTTTTCTTCCTGCCCCAATAAAATCAATCTGCCTCTGCCATATCACTCAGCCAGGAGAGGAGGATTATGAAACCCACAGGCGTCTCCTTCCAATGGGCGCACGTCCCCCAGGGCCTCTGTCGGTGCACACGGCAAGTCCCGCACACAGATGGTGCAGGAGTCCAGGCAGGGTTGGGATTTGTTGCAGTCTGCCTACCTTGATATCCGTTAAAGAGGTGGGAAGACTCCACACTTACCCACCCTGAACACTGAAGCAAGGCGTGGAAAATGCTACTGCCATTGGCAATGTGATGGTTGTCTACACGTACCAGGGATCAGTCCAGGGTGAGCCGCAAAACCTAACGAGGTGGGGGGATGGCCATCCCGCCATCCTAGAGATGAGGAAACGGAATCAGGGAGGTTAGGAGCACACTCACAATCATAAAGTTAATAGGCAGCAAAGCCAGAATTGGAACCCCAGTTAGATTGCAAAGTGTTTGCTCTTAGCCATATTCAGCTCCTATCCCCGTGCTGATTCCGTGTAAGTTTCTCCAGACTCTGAAGGACACACAGGCTTCGGTGAGCCAATGTAGTGGCATAAACGCACTGCAGAAAGCAGGCAACTCTAGTCTGGGATCTTCTGCTATCATGTGACCCAGAGTAAGTCATCTTACCTCCCTGGATTCCAGGGAGGCTTCCTCCCCAGTAGTGCAGAAGAAAGGACCAGATGACCGTCTCGAGAGGAGAGCTAGTGCTACTGGGCACACACAAAGGCCTGCCCGTCAAAACCGACCACTTCGGCCAGGCTCTCACCGAGGACCCCACCATGCGGCTGCTCAGCCCTCCCTCACCGAAAGCAGAGGTGAAGCAGAGCCAAAGACCCTGCGCTTGCTGGTGGGAAAGGAAGGACAGAGGCCACCGACTTTTCTACTAGGCCCCCTGAGCACTGGCTTGGAATGAACCAAGGATACGCAATAAGGGAAAAGGCCCAGTTTACCATATGTTTCGTGAAACACAAGCCTCCCTTCTGCAGCAGGAAAATGAAAAAATATCCTTTGCTGTGAAAGAAGCAGGTGTCTATCCCCCAGTTTCCCTCAGGCTCCTGCCCACCAGCCGTCTATACTGCACCACCTCCCTCTGGGAGGTCTTCAACGTGTAAGCCAAGGCGAACTGAAGGATCAGCCTTCAGAGGCCGAGGCCATCCATTCAAGCAATGATCTCTCCCTAGTGTCAGCCCCTGCACGGCTGTGCAGAGTGATCTGGGATTTACAGTCTCTCCACCAAGCCTTACAAGGTCAAAAATGCTCAAATTGTGTAATTCCTAGGGTGAAAAGGCTGTGGAACAGCACAGACTTTATGGCCAATACAAACGACACTTCACAAGCCAAAACACAATAGCCGAAAAGCAGAGTTAGCAACGGGTGCAGCGGGAGCCAAGGAGCCTGGCGCTGGCCACCACCTCCTTCCAGGCCCTGCCAAGGGGGAGCACCGTCACCCCCAGCACCAAAATAGGAGGCACAAATAGCTGACGTCCATTTTTGGGAAGGTTGCTGACCCCTTAGCCATCCCATCCTTTGCAAAACCCACACAGACTTTTTTTTTACACGTACAGCAAGACATGGGGAAATGATCAAAGCCATTTTGTAAAACGTTCGTCAACGTAAAGCCAGAGCGGGGCACCTAGCTGGCTCCGTCGGAAGAGCATGCCACTCTTGACCTCAGGGTCATAAGTTCGAGCCCCATGTTAGGTTGAGAGATTACTAAAAAAATAAACATGCTTTAAAATAAATAAACAAAGCCTGAGCTAGGAGGAGCAGAAGAAGGCAGAGTGGGGGTAGAACATCCCCTTCTTCTCAAGCCTCAATGTACTAAATCTAGCAACATATACAAAATACTTCAGTGGCACGGGAGTCAGGAGAAACTAGGGAAATCAAACGAGAAGAGGAGACGAGAAGGAAAAACAGGGAATGGGGTTAAAGAGGAAGCCCAGCACCCAGTAAGCCACCCCCCTGAAGCTGCCTGGCCCTACTTACCCAGGCTGTCTCCCAGAGGGAGGTGTGCGATTCCCCCTAAACATCAAACATCAAAGATATAACCCGCCTGACACACCAACTGTACTACATGAACACCCAATCTCCCACAAAAGATGAAAAGCAAACGGACGAATGTTGAGTGGACCCACCTACCCAGATACCAGGCATAGAACTTGAAGACATTTTCCAGCTCCTAAAATAAGCTCTTAATGCCTAAATATACTCAGGCAAACCCTCGAAATGATAAAATATACATTTATAAAGTAAAAATGCTAAGGTATATAAAAATAAAGTGTTATTGCTTGCACACTTGAAAGAGCATAGAGAACTGCCAGGATTGCGCATTAAATGCTGGGAGGCGGCAGAGACCTGCAGCAAGATCGAGAACGGAGCTCAGCTGTTAGGTCCCAAGCGATGGTTCCACACACCAGAGAGAAGGAAATGAGCGGCTAAACTAAGAGCAACAGATTTCCATGTTCTCTAAAATGTGTTAACATGGACATTCCTGCAAAGATATTGAAAGTGTTTTTTATATATTGACCTGAGTCCTCTGAATACCATCTCCTTGACTGTGCAGGTTTATTAAAAAAGACACATAGGATGGTTCCAGTTCTATCTGTGCCCTGAATTCAACATAATTACCACACATGGGGCTGCACCTGGTGCCAAGACCAAAGAATCTTTATTGAACAGCTATGGTGTGCCAGCCCTCAGACCAAAGGTCCCAGTTTTGCCTGACTCCTTGTCTTCCCCGTGCTCAAACGGCCGTGCCAGGGTAAGAATGGACAAAAAGGACCGAAGGTCATCCCAGGCCTCCAGATACAGCTGGTATTTACCAGCAGGCAGAGGTGCGCAGCATACAGAGAGAGCTTGGTGCTCCAGTAACTGAGGACTATGTCAGCCCTAATTTAGAGACGACTTTTTCACCTGAAGAGGCTGACAAATGTAGACTGATTAACCCTTTCATCACCCTTTCTCTGGTGGCTTCTGAGCCAGCCCTCCCACCCTCAGGGCCTCCTGACTGAGGACAGAACTTTCTCTCCTAATTTTATCTTGTTTTTGGTCACGCGTAAGACTGAATTTGGGATTCAGCTGGACTTCAGAGCAGTAAAAAAAGGTAAAAACTGGGGCTTTCCCAGACACAGTATGAAGTCACATCACCGACTGCAAGAAGACAAATTTTCCAGGCCTTCAGAAAGCTCGGAGCCAGGTCCCAGTGTGGTTACAGGTTAGAGAAGGACAAGAAGGGTGAGGAAGCTTTTACACGGTCCCAAGACCCAACCCAGAAGGGCTTCCTTTTCTCCGTTCTCCCCTGTTGCTGGTTATTCCCCTTTTGTTTTTCTAGTCAATCAACACATATCTGAGACCTTCACATTCGAGTGTTTCCCACTTTATCATCAACACAATGCAACTGTACAAAGCACCTGACATTTTCTGACGTCCACCCTTTGGGGATCTTGTAGGAAGTCTTTCGTGAATCATGATCTCTCCAGGTGAAATTCCGCCAAATGTTATTTTAGGCAGGCAGGTGGACCACAACTCCCATCAGTACCCCACACCCAGCCATTTTCATGTCCATAATCAGAATCACTGGTGCAAAGTGCTGATCATGAACTCAGGGCCAGAGTTCTTTCTGCACAACCACCTCCAGGACACACACGAGCCGATTCACAAGGCTGGTGCCAACAATCAAGTGGTAGTAACGAGTTAACAGCAGCCATGATGCATGGAGCACCTGCTCATAGGGTGGGCACTGGGCCAGCGCTTACCTACATTACTTACAACTGTGAGGTCCATTTTATCATCCCAATTTAATGGAGGAAAAAAAGCTGAGCTCAAACACCTTGCCTACAGTCACACAGCAAGAAAGAGACTAAGCCAAATCTGGACCAAGGACGATCCGACAACTCTTCTCCTCGGTGGAGGAGACAGGTGAGATATGACTCAATGCGTGCAGCACACGTGCAAGGCCCTCCCCAGTTCTGGGTGCCCTTTGGACATGGCTGGTGGAAATGGATGCTGAAGACCGGAAATCTAGGTGCCAGAAGTATCACGGGGCATGATGGCAGTAAATGCCTGGGTGTTTCTCATGACTTTTAAGGCGGGGTGGGGGGGAGAAGGAGAGAGAAATCTGCATGTAAACATTTTGTGTCCCCAGTAACGTCACTTACCTCCCAAACCATTATCTGAAGCTTTTGCACTTGAACATTTTGAAAGTGACCCTTGGTATGTCAGCGGCTTCAGCACAGAGAAGCAAGGTCGGACCTAATCAGGCTGGGCTGCAAAGAAGCAATCTGTACCGTTTTACTCAAGTCACATCCAAGAATTCCTTAGAACTTTCAAATGTCAGAGCTAATACTGGACTACTCACTGGATGACTCCTAGTGATCTGGGCTACTGGAGCATTATCGGCTTCTCGACTTCATCCTCGGGTGCCACAGATGAAAATGACAGGGCCACATGAACCCTGCCGGCCCAGCTCGAGCTCCCAGCCCGGCCGCAGGCTGCAGCCACGCTCTGCAACCCTGACTCACTGAAGACTGGGGCACGTGTGTGTGGTGTTAAGAAAAATACTAACAAGAGGCAATAGACCGCCATTTGGAAAAGCAGAGAAAATAAAACCACATTTGCCAACATTCCTAGCACAGTATTATTTTGGGACATTTCCTTGCAGTTTTTGGGTTTTTTTTTTTTTCATATACATCTAGCACATGATTGTGACTGTAGCTTAGATACAGCTCAGTTTCCTGTTCCTCCAACTAATGCTTCTGCTTATCAAGAGTCACCTGTTCAGTGGAGTCTTCCCTAGCCATTTCCCTATCCAGGTGAATGGGACCCTTTTCTCCTCCATGTTTCCACTACCCTCTGAACACACCTGAATCCTGCTTCTCTACAATTTTAGTAATTAGCTTATACGTCAGGCTCCCCCTATAAGCCAAAGCCCTTCCAAAGCAGTCTGACTGTAAGCTTTATTTTTCAAATAGTTGGCAGAAATGAACCAAAATGTTACCAGGGGCCAGGTTGGAGTGGTGATCCATGACTAATTTATTTCAGCATTCTTTCCACTTTTTTGATGTGGTTCCAAATTTTCTTTACACAATATAATTTCTTTCATGCATATTAAACAGACTATAAAAGTTTCTTAGAACTGCAACTGATCAACTTCAAAAATCACACAAAGGAGAAGAAGGGTTTGATGGCAGGAGACATGGGTAAATGTCCCCATTTTAAAGTAGGAAAGTGGGCAATCCCTCGACACCTACAAATAAGTAAGCCCTGATAACTACAAACCAGTAACGATTCCTGGCAAAAGTGTACAACAAATGGTTTGAGGACATTTAGAAAAGAATATGAACATGAGTACAGGATGACCAAGTCCTGCCAAAAAGCAATCAGTGTTTTCTTGTTGTGATAACCAAATGGGTGGAGCAGGTGAAATGTGAGCTACAATGTATCATGATGTCAGCAAAGCATCTTCAACTCCCATGATTCACTTAAGTTAGGGAAACAAACAGCTTGTATTAGTGTAGGACTATGGAGCCTATTGAACAACCACCCCCACAAAATACACATCACTCTCTCCTGCTTTGGGGCCCACTGTACTTTGTACATATCCATACCCCTCTCCCAGCACTTATTAAACTTGACTGAACTATTACTCTGTCTTCCCACCAGACCGCCCACAGGCCAAATCCAGCCAGCCACCAGTGTCTGCAACGTTTTACTGGAACCACCAGGCTACTGGTCCCCATGTTGTCTACAGCTGTGCTACAGGGGCAGTTAAGTGTTTATGACAAAGACTGTTAGGGCCCACAAAGCCAAAAGTATTTACTATCTGGCCCTTTAGAAGAAAAGTTCTCTAGCCTCTGTACCAAATGATTCTCTCTTCTCAGGCAAGAAGGTGGTCTTGTTCCTCTGTGTACCCTAAGCACCAGCACAGTGCCTGGCACGTAAGGGGCATGCACTGAACATCTGGTGAGTAAACTGGCACCCTGCCATCTTTAATGGCCCGATGACAAGCCAGAGAAAGGTTACTGACAACACGACACAGTATTCAATCCTCAGCCACACCCTGTCCGATGTCTTCTGGACAATGACCAGACTAAAGACGGACACAGGAGGCAGGCTCCTCAAACCCCCAGATGGCACAAAGCGGAGAAGAAGAGCTAACGCTACAGATGACCGAATCTAGATGCAAATGATCCCAACAGCCTGGCATCCTGGGCCAGACACAGCCGAGTGTGCAAGTACAGGCTGGGGGGGGGGCGGGCAGTTCCACACTTCGTCCAGTCCGAGAGGCCTGCCCTGGCAAGCACTCCCGAGACACAGAGCTGGGTGCTGCTGCTGATCACAAGGTCCATCGGAGCCCGCTGTGCCAAGAGTAACGCAATCTTAAATGGCATCAAAAGTAAGACACTGTCCAATCCAGGAGAAAATGGTAACACCCCTACTGTACCCCATAGCGGTCAGGCCACAAGTGGCGGATACCGCTCAGGAGAGCACACTTTTTTAAATGGTCTTTTCAATGGGTTACAATCACATAATTTAAAAGGCACCCAACAGTTTATTAGTGAAAAGTCCTCCTTCTACCCGATCCTGTGGCCACCCAGTCTCCTCCTCAGAGGCAAACAATGTTACCTGTTTCTCTGTTCCCTTCCATTGGTACTATACCCATATATAAGCAAATAAACATATACTGTCCTCCCCCTCTATTGCACAAATGGAAGCACACTCTATGCGCAGTTCTGTTTTCACCTGAAATATCGATCCTACAGAGTTCCCTGCCAAGACCTGAAGAGCAGCCTCATTCTTTGTGGGGCTGCGCACAGGATTGAACTGCACGGAGAGTCTGGACTGACGGACACTGAGGTTATTCCAATCTTTTGCTACTCCAGTGTGTAAGAGATCAACATACATACCATTTCTCCCCTCTGCAGGAGGTATAGCTGCAGGACAAATCCCGAGCACCAGAACTACAGTAAAAAAAGCAGGTGCATTTGTAATTGTGATGGATACTGTCAAATGGGCCACTGCCCTTTAAAGAGAGTCATGGACAAAGGGAGTTTCCCAAAAGAGGGGGCAGGAAATTATGTCCCAGAAGGAAGAGAGGCTTAGTGTGGAGAAAAGAGGGCTGGGAGAAAAGACGAGCATCATCAACTTCAAAGATCCATCATCAACTTCAAAGACCCATCATCAACTTCAAAGACCCATCATCAACTTCAAAATCCATCCTACCACCAACAGCGTCAGTCCTCGTTCACTTACCAGCATGCCGGACACATCCTGGGAGACTTGCACACATCACCCCGCTCGACTGTTAAGACAACCCTGAGGGATGGGCATTTTTATCCTCGTAATGCAGATAAGGAAACTGAGGCCAGAGTCTTCTCGCCAAAAGCCACAGAGCTGATAATGGGCAGAACCGGGACTCAAACCAAAGCAAAAGTACCTCCACCATCTGTGCTCCTCACCCCATAAACGCCGGCTCCTCCAGCCTTGGCTGCGCAGGAGAAGAGCCTGGGCAGTTTCCGCATGGCCCCGCCTTCAGATTCTGATCTAAGTCCTCAGGGCACAGTAGGCAGAGGCTGAAAAGCCCGGCTCTCAGGTGAATCCAAGGTGCAGTTCAGTCTAGTGATTCTCCAACTAGGCAGGCATCAGAATCACCTGGAGGCCTTGAAAAAACAATTGCAGGCCCCACGCCCCACCCCGAGTTTCTGAGCCAGCAGGTCTGGGGTGCTGCTACAGAACTTGCATTTCTAGCTGGCTTCCAGGGGACGCTGATGCTGCTGGCCTTGAACACCAACCCCCCCCCTCAACCCCCCCCCCCCCCCCCCCCCCGCCTCCCCGGCTTTGAGAACTTCTGCTCTAGAAGCAACAGCTACTACTGCTCCTAATGATAATCAGCAATTAATACTCTGTAAGATACATCAACCCAGTGAATCTTCACTGCTTTAGAAGGTCAGAGGGGATAATGTCCTCTGTAAAACGAAGTAAGTGTCTTAGCCAAGTTCACACAGGTTGCAAGTGGTACAAAACCTTTGCTTCTTTCTTTCTTCTTTTTAAATTTCTTCATTTTCTGACATCTAGTTCAATGCTCCTTCCACTGTACTAACATGAGACTCTAAGTTCCAGGAGGCAAGAATTCTATCTTGTTTACTCTTATTTCTCCTGAATCTTAAACCAACCAGTGCTCAACGAATATACTTGAATGAATGAATCATGGTGTGAAATATGGTGAGAAATGTGTCCTAAAGTAGAAAATTAACAGACAAGCTGATGATGGCTCATATTAAACAATTCCAATAATTAGCAGCATTAAAAAAATAAAAGGAACTGCCTCAGTGAATAGTGAGCTCCTTGTCCTTAGAGACACACCAGCAAAAGCTAAACAGCTAAGTGACAGAAATGTCACAAAGCAACTACATACTCCAAGGTGACCTCCTGCACCTCTAACAGCCTTTGCAAAGCAAAACTTTAATTCTTGTGTATTCCAATAGAGAGTAGGTCCTCTAAATCCTCCTTGATTATTGGTCAACAAGCCTGCCAACAGCTTCACTATGGACATTTACACACTAATTACTTCATCCCTGTGCCTCAGTTTCCCAGGACACAAAATGAAGGGGTTTGTCAGTCAGTCTCTGGGGATTATCTAATGACTGGCAAATAATAAACAACTAACAGATGTACCAAAGTACTTAACATGCATACCACGTCTACCTGGTCACTGCCATTCCACAGTGCAACTAATCCAGCATCTAATGATATTTCCATGAAAATTCAACTTAAGAACCAAGGGCAAATTCAAAATCATACTGTCCACCCTCTGAATACCCTACCTTCACCAGTTTAATCATCAGTCTTTCATTCTTAAAAAAAATCCATCCTTCCAGCAGCCACACATTGGGCACACACCGTGGGCAAGAAACTGGGCTTCCTTAGGGAAGGCAGAGAAGCGTCACGCTGGCCCTGTCTGCTTGCGCACATTCCTACATCTGCCACTTTCATCGTTTAAGGCTGGTTTTGGATTCCTCCCACCTGGGGAACGTTTCAACGTTCGTCAGAATTTACTAGTATAGAATTGTGTTTACAGATTGATTTCAACAAGGAAAACCACAACACAGAATAAGAGAATCAGACTGAACCAAGATCCAGAGGAAAGTTCTTAATTTTTAAGATATGGAATACCAGATGCCAAGGTTTCATCATTACGATGGGCCAGACTACGTGCCTGGTCCTCACCGAAGACCGCTTCATTCACACCTGAATACAAGGAGGGGATCAGGCTGAGAGTGGTCTTAGGCAACAGCTTCTCAGTCACCAGCACTGTGGCATCTTAGGGGCTATTAGATTTCATGGTGGGGGGGAGGGGGTAAGAAGCTGGGGAAGATTCCCGGGCAGCTATATATAGCCCTTATTTACTTTGAACATTAAAACCTGTGCTTTCAGACACAATATCAAAAAAATGAGAACACACGGCGGCTATTAAAATATTGTGAACCTCATGAAAAAATGTTCATCATCATTAGCCATCAGGGAAATCCAAATCAAAACCACATTGAGATACCACCTTACACCAGTTAGAATGGCCAAAATGGACAGGGAAAGAAACAACAAATTTGGAGAGGTTGTGGAGAAAGGGGAACCCTCTTACACTGTTGGTGGGAATGCAAGTTGGTACAGCCACTTTGGAAAACAGTGTGGAGGTTCTTCAAAAATTTAAAAATAGAGCTACCCTATGACCCAGCAATTGCACTCCTGGGTATTTACCCCAAAGACACAGATGTAGTGAACAGAAGGGCCATATGCACCCCAATGTTCATAGCAGCAATGTCCGCAATAGCCAAACTGTGGAAAGAGCCGAGATGCCCTTCAACAGATGAATGGATAAAGAAGATGTGGTCCATATATACAATGGAATATTTATTACTCAGCCATCAGAAAGGATGAATACCCAACTTTTACATCAACATGGATGGGACTGGAGGAGATTATGCTAAGCGAAATAAGTCAAGCAAAGAAAGTCAATTATCATATGGTTTCGCTTATTTGTGGAACATAAGGAATAGCATGGAGGACATTAGGAGAAGGAAGGGAAAAATGGAGGGGGGGAATTGGAGGGAGAGATGAACCATGAGAGACTATGGACCTGAGAAACAAACAGGGTTTTAGAGGGGAGGGGGGAGGCGGGATTGGTTAGCCCAGCGATGGGTATCAAGGAGGGCACGTACTGCATGGAGCACTGGGTGTTATACGAAAACAATGGATCGTGGATCACTACATCAAAAACTAATGATGTAATGTATGGTGACTAACATAACATAATAAAATTAAAAAAAAATAGCTTAAAAAAAATAAAATAAAATATCGTGAACCTCCGTTAATAACCTCGCAAAGATGATCAGAAGGGAATCAAAACGGAGATGACCTCGTCAGGATGCAGGAGGCCAAGGGGGAAGGACCCAGAAGAGGGAAGCAAGTCAAACATCCAGAGCCAAGATGAAAAGCCAACATAGTGTTTATCGTAATGATTCATAAACAGATTCTGACAGTCACATTCGGGTGCGTGTTAACAAGGCTTTTCTTCCTTAAGCAAGAGCAAAACCGGCGTGCGGATTAGGTCCAGCCAGGACACCTCAACTATGGAGCAGTTTGCTGAAGGCATCCACTGCAAGGATAAAACATTAGGGAAGGGGCGCCTGGGTGGCTCAGTCGGTTAAGCGACTGCCTTCGGCTCAGGTCATGATCCTGGAGTCCCGGGATCGAGTCCCGCATCGGGCTCCCTGCTCGGCAGGGAGCCTGCTTCTCCCTCTGACCCTTCCCCCTCTCATGTGCTCTCTGTCTCTCTCATTCTCTCTGTCTCAAATAAATAAATAAAATCTTTAAAAAAAAAAAAAAAACATTAGGGAAGGACAACATTTTATCCTCCCAGTTCCGGTGGACGTATATGTGGCTGAGGAGATCAGGGCTGAAAGGATTAGAGGTTGCAATCATGTGGCCCAGGTGTCCCCAAACTCTCAGATGTTTAGGAATCACCTGGAGTGCCTGTTAAATGCAACATCCCAGGCTCCGCTCCCAAGCGTCTGGCCTTAAGAACAGGGAGGAGGCGCCACCCCACGAGGACTCTGCATTTCCACAAGCACCCCTGCCTTTCTAAAGGAGCTGGTCCCTGGACTGCTGTTTGAGAAACACTGATCTGATCCAACAGCCTTTCTTCCATAAGCGGGGAGTCTGGGGGGGGGGGGGCGGGGGCGGAGAGTGGGCAGCCCAGACTAGTGAAGTGTTTTGCCTAAGTCCAGCTTCCTAAACCCAGTGCAGACTCCACAAGGAAGAAACCCGTAAGTATGAATAAATGTCTCATAGAATAATCCAAACTGTTGAAGGACACAGTCCACCCCAGGGCAGCAGACAGCAAGCTAGCTTCCTGAACAGAGCCTCTCACCAACGGAAGACCTGCAAAGGGGTCCCGTAGGACAAAGGCTGATAAGCCAATAGCACAACTAACCCGCAGGGCCCCGGTTTCCACAGACTCTGTCCATCCACTAAATCACACTGTCACCTGCACTGTCATTCTCTATTCACCCCTGACTGCGAGCACCTGCAGGGCCGGGCCTGAGTCCCATCCACCTCTGCCTCACCCCTGTCACACAGCAGGCTTTCAGGAACTGTTTTTATTGTCAGGTGAAAGCTATTACCACCCTCTGCCTAGATTCCTTCCAAGAGGCTGGTCTGCCTGGCACATCTCCCTCCCAGGCTTCAAGCCCCGGCTCAGGTGTCACCTCCTCGGAGAAATAACTGTCCCTCCCCCCGACCTGACCCAACCAGGTGTTCCCTCCTACTTCTCCCAGAGGACCCTGTACATACCTGTCAACACTTATCACACAGTTTTGTAATGATCTCGTTTAGCGACAAGACTCCTCCTCAAGGACAATGATTTTGGTCTTCGAAACCTCAGCACCAAGCTCAGCGTGCTATGCAGAAGTTGCCCAATATAAATGGGAAGGGTAGGAAGGCTGGGAGGGAGAAACTAATCTTAAATCTCTTACTACACACTCAAAACCCTATGAAGCTGCAGATATGCTTCACTGTGGGGGAGAACTCCCTCTATTTCCTCTGTTCATATTTGAAGTCAGGTCGCTGTGTCTCCAGCACCACCATAATCAGAGAAGTATGTTGGCTGCACTTGGAAAGGGCCTCACCTGTCTCTCTCTCTCTCTCTCTCACACACACACACGAACACACACGCACATACACACAACTGTGATCCATCTTCAACACACACTGCTGGCTCCATCCTCCCGGCTTGTCCAGTGCTTCCTAAGCCCCCAGGGTCCTCCCACAACCCACAGCAGCCCCAGTCTGTACCTTCTGTGCTCAGTGTGGGGCATTCATCTCAGCCCACCAGGTACTACTTGTTATCTCCCCCTGGGCATCTGTGGGCAACACTCCGCAAGGCGTAGGTCGGGCAAAGCGCCATGGGAGGGACCCAAGGGTCCAGAGCTAAAAAGGGGCTTTTTCAGGCCAGAGCCAGCCGGCTGCCCTCCACCGCTCCGACATGCCCCCGCTAGGCAGCTAACAGCTCACGACCAGGTAGAACTGCATCAAGTTTAAAACTCTGGGGTGTCGACTGTGGCGTGCGCCCTGACACTGCCTCACCCCTGCACAGCTGGCAAGGCCCGCTCCCCCCCTTTGCCTCTCTGGTCCCCCTGCCCAGCCAGCTGCCGGCCAGGACCGCAGGCTACAGGTGCGGACATTGCGCTGAAAGGCTCAGTGACTTGCCCGAGATCACACAGTTGGAAGCAGAGCTGGGGGAAAAGCGGGGTGTTCACTCTCCACCTTGCACTCCTGCTGGCTGCCACTCGGTCCACGTTCACCGGTCGTCTTCCAAACCCATGGAGGGGTTTCCTCCCCTCTCAATCAGCGCCAGCCATTTTTAAATCCAACAAATCTTTAGGCCTTTTGGAGGGTTTCCCTAATGGCATTTTAGCTGCTATATAGCAAACCAAATTTCCTGTTTCTTTCTTGTGTATATTATGCTCAGGATATTTTTCCTGGTGCCCTGAGAATTATTCCCAGAGGAAACATTCTGCCCCTTAGGAACTCTTTTGACACTAAAACCCCTTTCACTGAGAACCTTCCTTCAAGGACATAAACAAGGCTGGCAGCCTCTGATAAGACCCAGCGTGGAGTAGGGAAAAGGCACTTGAGCTGGAGCCGGCAGGCTTGGCTCCACCGCCCCCAAGCTGTGCAACCACCACCGTAAGCTTTGCCTTCCTACGACTCAGTTTCCCCATCCCTAAAATACGGAGAATAAAGCCTGATAGGTTGCTGCCAGGATTTAAGATAATGTAAGCACTGCACCTGGCTTAGGGGCTGACATGCTAGCCACCCTCTTCCCCCCAAACTGGGGTGGATATCGTGATCTCAACTGCTTTCAGGTACAACCAAAGCAGAGGTGGGGGAAGCTCAGTATAGATCTCTCCTCACGCCTTGAGAAATATCCCCATAGGAAAAACAGAGGAAGGCCTCCTGCCATGAATAATTGCAGTCATGGAAGAGAAATCAGAAATGAAGGAGGCAGTTCTGACACATCAGAAAGGCTAAAAACAAAAAACAAAAGTATGATTACTCTCCTAGGGCTAAAAAGGATGCGCGAACACCTCAGTTCCCTCCCTCCCAACCACCACAAGCTATGGGTGTGTTATCTACAAGTCACTACGCTCAGGGAGTCTCATTTCCTCATCTGCACGACAGAGATAACCTTACCAACGGCCCGGCTGCTCAGGACGACGGGAGGCAGTGCTGCTCGGACTACCTGCACACTGGGCCCTGGAAATTGCTTTCCCCACCGCTAGTCCCTGCTCCTTCCTTCCTAACAGAGCCTCCATTTTGTTCGGATACCTGCCTCTCCTCCAGATGGCTCCAGGAGTGTGATCACCTTCCGGTCAACAGTGATTGACTCAGGGATGAACATGCAACCAAGCTCCAGCCAAGGAGGCATCATGGGAGAGAGCTGGAGGGGCCTCAGGAACCGTCCTGGCTCCGGAGAGAGCCAGAAGTCCACCTAGATCCCTCTTCTTCCTCTGGCTGTGGTTGTCTCACTAAGACATTTGGAAACGCTGCAGCCGTCTTATTCTCTGCAGACGAAGCCAACACCAAAGATGGCAGAGATGGGGAAGAACCTGGGGCCTTGCTGACGTCACTGAGCCACCGAAATGACCCCAAAGCCCACCCTCCCTCTAGATTCAGAACTGTCCCACTGCCAGCTCCAGGGAGCACCATTCACACTGCAGCCCACGGGGCTGGTGGGTCTGGGAGTTATACAATGCACCCCCGCCAAGTTGAGAAACGAGTTTTGCTATTGTTAGCCAGTCTGAGCTGCAGTGTGTTATGTGCAGCTGACGATATCCAGAGATAACTTGCCTAACCTAGGGAACACGTTAGAAATTCAAATCCTTGGGCCCCAGCAGGGAGTGCTATGCATTTTTAGCATGTACCCCAGGTGAATTCTGATGCTCCCCGAAGTTTGAGAACTGCCACTTTAGTGGGATGTGAAGACGCCCGGGGCAGTGCCAGGCACACAGTGAACACTCAGCATCGGTCCAAAGTGGATTTACCTGAGGAACACCAGCCCCTCTGTCCTACTTCCTGCGGAAAGCTACTGCAGAAAGAACGGATGAGGGCAAGGGAGTGTGAGCTGTCAGATCTCACCTCTTCCCACAAAAGGCTGCTCTGCACACTTTTAGAAAAACATCTGCTAACGTTTGGCCAAAACCCTCTTCCAGGACAACCGGACTCTGTTCCCTCCTCAGCAGCCGCGGCTGGAGTCACTCCCTGGGACTCTTCCGGTGCAGACCGCAGCACACAGCACGCGGCCCGGGGGCTGGCGGCCACACGGCTGGCCAGCCCCGCTCGCCCGGTGGCCCTTTCAGCTTTATTAAAAGGTCATTTTCCTGGCCTGGCTGTTTCTTATCCCAGACTGATCACCCCCTGTGGCACCAGGAAACTGCAGGGGAAGCTGGGCGTCTTAGAAGGAGATAAAAGAAGAAGTTGGCTGTGCGACAGCTCATTCCCGAGATCATTGTTTTTGAAATGTCCGAGGTGCAACGTCCTTGGGGGTCATACCCTACCCCCCTCATTCCAAGGGGGAAACCAAAACCAACGGGGGTGGGACTTGGGGTTCCCATTCACGCAGCTCTTTGTCAGCGTCAGTCAGGGGGCTCCTGACCACAGCGATGGTGACAGATGGAGGGGGACACTTAGCAGGGAGAGAAGGAGACTGAAGGGAGGGGCAGGCACTAATTTAGAAGCGCTTTTGCAGGATACCAGTTGCCTAGATAAACCGTGAAGGCCAAAGGCAGCAAAGAACATCTCACCTGCTCTTTTTGATATTAAGATCCTTGAGGCTAGGTCTACTTAATTAATTTGGACTTTTTTACTCAGTAAATATTTGAATGACTATGAAATGCAGAGCACTACACCACGCGTGCAGTAATGGGAAGGGGCCAGAGCTGAGGGTAATATGAAGGACCTCGGTACAACAGTGAAGATAAGGCAAGTACTTAGGGAAGAGAGTAAAAAGCAAGTCTCATTAGGGCAAGTGTCTTCAGAAAGTCTCCCTAGCCCTCCCCAAATTCAACAGCATTGGGGCACCCTTCACTCTGTGCTTCCTCAACCAGCCTGAGCACTGCATTGTAACTCAGCTCACACACCCATCTGTCTGTCTTCTACAGCAAGGAGCTCCTCCTCTGTTATTCTCTAGCACAGATCCCGGCACAAGGATGTGCTCAGTGAAGGCTGGC
This sequence comes from Neomonachus schauinslandi, assembly GCF_002201575.2. NCBI lineage: Eukaryota > Metazoa > Chordata > Mammalia > Carnivora > Phocidae > Neomonachus > Neomonachus schauinslandi. The sequence goes on from NC_058408.1 coordinate 122,453,389, forward strand.
TGCTGAAACGATGGATTGATGGATGGATGGATGGATGATGGATGGATGGATGATGGATGGATGATGGATGGATGGATGGATGGATGGAAGGGCGGATGGATGGAAGGACAGATGGATGGATGGATGGATGGACGCATGGATGGATGGATGGATGAGT